>NC_061100.1:121959087-121971587 GCF_015104395.2 Macrobrachium nipponense
CAAACTCAGTTAGCATATATCCTGTTCACTGGAATTTCACTTCCTTGTCGTTTTGATCTTCGTAAGGATAACAAGATAAAGTCAATATTGCAGTATAGTTTTCTCCCGGTTTCCTTACATTACATAATTAAGTCAGTCGTAATGTGTCTCTTTTTCTTTATTTAAGGAATTTGATTGTTGCTTATTGTTTCTCCTCTTCTTTCATTAAAGAGTTTCGTTCCTTCTATTGTTCCTCTTTTTTCCCCACAGTCGCAAATTTGAGCATTGCTATTGTTGCTATGTTTTTTCTTTTTATTCACGGAACACTCTCTGGTATTGTTCCGGTTTTTCTTTAATGAAAGAATGCAGGACTTTCTTCTGACATTTTTTATTCCGTTTCGCCTCTCATTAGGTTCGTCTCTATCCTCTTTATTTTCTGAATAAAAATGCTCCTTCTTTTCTTATCTTATTTGAAAATCTAATGTGAAACACTCTTCCAAGTAAAAGCCCCTTTTAACGAAAAAAGTAATGAATTTTCAACATTGTATATTTGTTGCTTTGAATGAAAAATAAGATTTAGTATCAATTGTTTTTATGTAGCTTACTGATGTTATTACAAATTATTTTAATTGTATGAATTTCACTTTAAATTGCAATATTTCTCCGACCAACAGAATGAGGATTATATTTTTTCCGGTGCATCTTGGTGAATGGAGGAGTAACAGATTACAGCGTATTTTGATATAATAACAGAATGACAATCTTCGTGCTTTTTAGATGTCTTTTCGGCTAGTATGCCACATCACTATGGACTTAATTGATCATTAGTGTATTCTTCTGTGTACTACAGATCAGTTCCTTCGACTAATTTGAAACAAGATTCATATCTAATCATAAACCTCAATATCTTTGACAGATTTTCACGGGCCCACTGTTTTACTTTCCGTGTGAACTAAGGACTGAGTGTTTGAAGGGCTGCAGTGGTCTATCTCCCGAGTAATAAGTAGCCAGTTACCTTACTCTCCGAGACCTTAGGTGGGTTTAAGGTGGGGGAAGGAGAAGGGGTTTATTAGAGACGTGGTTTGGGCTGTGGTCATACCTTTCATGTACCTTCGATCTCTAGGACATTGCCTTCAAGCTAATGGCATATTCCTAACCTCCGTTGATCATCAGGGACCTTTATTTAAACCTCTCAGTACCCTGACCATACCTTGTTAGCTTCTATCCAGCTTTTGTTTTTCCCGAAGCATAAACTTCAACCTATGAAGAGGCTGGTTTCTCTATTCCTTTGGGATGTATCACCAATCTTCCTGGTTCCTTAAGACACTGGCTGACACAAGTTGTATGGTTGCCAGTATCAGTAGTCTTTTCCTTGACAGAAACAAGAAAATAGTATTTTTCATACCCACTGAGACAGGTCAAGCTACATTAAAACCTGCAAGATCAAAATCCGGAAGGATTTTTATTCGCGATTTTCCATTTGCAGCATTACATATAAAAGATACAATATAGTCTGAAGGAATTTATTATATAATCTTTTGTTGGTGGGGGTTAGTTTTTCTGCTGAACGTTTATAATTTTGTAGGTTATTCAAGATCTTTCTTGGCTCCGTTCGGATTTTGATCTTGAAAGATTATATCTATATATTATATTATATATAATATATATATATATTAGATATACTATAGATTATATATAATATCTATATTATATTATATCTAGATAATATTATATAGATAGTATATAGATATATATTAGATATCGATAATCGTATTATATATCTATATAAAATATATATATCTATATATAATTATATAGATATATTAATAGATATACTATATAGATATATATATATAGTATATAGATATATAGATATAGAATTAGATTATTATTATATAATAATATTTAACAATATATATATATATATATATATAGATATATATATCTATAATATATATATAGTATAATATATATATATATATATATATAATATATATATATATATATATATTTACTGTATACTAAGCATTTTCTCTTAACATAGTGGCTTCAAAAAAAAAGGACAACAATAATTTCTACAATCTTGCTCTTACTTCAGAATCAGATGAGCTTCCTGCACAGAAAACTCCTACAATGTACACATACATGCATAGATACACAGACACACACACACACACACACACACAGACGTCTACACGTATGTGCGCGCGTTGCAAAATACTACACTACCCTTTTAACGAGGGAATATGTATACTTTGGTGCGGTTTACTTCTGAATTAAGCATAAAAGATATTTTGATAACACGAGGTAATCTCTTCATGAGCATGGCCCCGCACCTATAATCTATAAAGCTCACATAGAAAATGACGGGTTTCATCTTCCTCTTTGTTCCAATCCTCGTTTTTTTTCCCCGAACAACCTCTGTTATTATTGACGATGAAAACAAAGAGGAGTGAGTTTTATTTACGTTTTTTCATGATCCCTCGCCATGTCAAATAAAGGGTGTACGGTATTATAAAAAGATATAAAAAGATGGTGGGTGCTGTAGTGACTCTATTTCTGCTTCTAAGAACTGTTGCTATGTCTCAATCTGCTTGGTTACTAGACATGTCTAGATTAGAATGACGGTATAAGTCTGCCTTCGATTTTCTCAACTAAGAGCAAAGCTGCGATGAGACCATTTTAATGTAATTTTTAGAAAAACATTATTCACGTTGTTCAGCCGTATTTTTTTTCATTTTACTGTTTTCGATTTTGTTCAAGTAAGAATAGTTGACGTGAGACCGTTTTAATATATTTAAAACATAAATATTTTCATTTACGCTATTCGGTCGTATAACGTTTTATCCCACTAATGTCTAAATAAATCCTTTCATAATTTGATATCTTATTGAATGAAACTACTCTTTAAAAGTTTAATCCGCTTTCAAAAAGTGTTAACTGCTGGAAAGGCTGTCATTTTGTGTTCTCATCTACAGTTTCGTCTTCATTGAATAAGTATATTTGCAGATTCATTTAGCATCGACAAAAATTGAGGTAAAGAAACCTGTTCAAAGAAATGTCGGGAGACGTCAGAAAATTGCCAACTGGCCTCACGAAATAAACAATCGTTGGTTAGTTCGAAAATAATATTTCTCTCAATTCAGGTGCTAAGCACCCTCATGTAACGTGCGTGAATGGAAGTTTTTAGCATACACGTATATTTTAGGACAGCTCCTTTCATATCCAGAGGCAGGCTTATTATGGGAGATTTAGTGTAAAACAAAACCTAGGCATCCATGCTATCATGCGGAGAGGCTGATAACCTCCACCAGGAACTGTCACCTTTGTATTTTAAATGGGACTTGGTCTTGAAGTTATATTTCGCACGTTAGTGTCAACACATGGCGATAAGTTGGAAATTTTTCATCATCAATCCCTAGAATTCAGGTACTATGGCCTACACACAGCTTCCTGATTCGCAAGCAGGCAGTACGTTTGCATGCCGACAGAAGTTGTCTGGCATTAGTGGCACAGAATACGTCCTAACATCCTTGCAAACAAGTCTAGTCACATTTGTGCCTCGTCAACTACTACAACAGCACAGCACTATCATTGTTAGAGTCTGGCTAAGCTTCCAGAAGACGACTGTGTCCTGATTATATACATCCCTGTAATGTAATATGCTGACATTACATCACAACTATTCAGAGCAGAGAAAAAACAGCTTTACTTCTCATTTTTTCTCTCCCGAGTACTGAGAAGTTCTCATGAGCAGCGATCCATTTCAGGCCGTGTCCTTGGCCATGGGCAATCCATAGTTATGCATGGAAAGCATGATACGTTTGTCATAATCACACTTGTGTCATTTACTGTGGTCATCAGTTCCATGTTCCCATTTAGGACTGAATCTCTTTCATGCAGAAGCACTCGCATATACACCTATTATTGAAAATAAGTTAGTATTTAGACACACAGCATTACTGCATTGCGCTGTTCACTTCAGTCACTAATCCCAACCGTCCTATCAATTCAAGTATGGCCACGTAACTGACATGCTGGTTAATTAAATATCATTTTGAGACCTTTAACCTTGTTCGTTGAAGGAACCTGACATTGAATTCCAAGCTAAGTTTCACAATAGTAATGAAATCACTGAGTCCTGGTAGTGCCTGAAAGTCACTCAATCAACAGTTTGGTTTTCAAGTGGGTAACATGACCTATTTATCACAAACTCTTCATGAGTCACTAGCTGTATTAGACCAGTATGTTCTGTTAGATGAAAGGTAGCTTAAAATGTTTAACGGATTTTGGCATGTTAAGTTTATGTGTTAGATCATTTTTGATTACAGTAAAATTCCCGGACACACAAAGACTTTTCTTGAGTAATTTATCTAAGGATGTTGTTCCTAAAACAATACAGGATTCATTAGCTTACAAAGAGTATTATCTCCTTCCTTCTGTAGCCCTTCAAGCGCTAAAAAAAAACATCCAGTATTGTTATAAAAGCAATACACTTTTAAAATTCTACACGAGAAAGGTCTTTTCGTTTCCTGCAATTGTCAGACCGTGATTTTTCCTTGTATGCCAATGACGAATCACAATAAGGATGCAATAATCCCATATAGGTTTTCTTGCAAATTGGGGTTGCTTGTGTTTTTCCTCGTATTCTCCATTATTTCTTCATTTCCATGAGGAGGTTTCATCGCACCCTTTGGTCTTTTGCTCCCTTTCACAAATCTGAGGATTCTGACAGTTTTTCGCCTTAGGGAATTGTGTCTGTCGTAGTTCGATCTGATCTTTAAGGAAGAAGAAGGCAGGAACTCATTTCACATCTTATTTTTTTTCTTATTTTCGTCTCATATTTGGGTAATTTTATTGTCTTTCATTTCCGGAATAAAAGTAGGTTTTCTCACCCCCACCCCAAACCCCCCCGTCAACTTTTATGTTAATGAGAAGACAATGTGAATGATCGTATTTCAAGAAAAAGCGCATCCTAATGACAATAGCGACCATTATTTAACCCGCAGTCTTTTATACTCTTTGTTTGACAACAAAAACCACTTTATTAAAATATTTTTCCTCTCTCGAAGATTTTAGTCTCTGTTGTTATTGAAGTCATTATTGCTATAGTCATATGAATTTTTCCTCGCTTCATTTTGAACTTAAAGAATCTTTCCCACAAGATTTTTTATAATTTGTAAACTTTTAATTCTCTAGCTTTGGCAAGATACGAAAATGCTAACCGTACCTTATAAAACAGTGTAATATGCATGTTGCTGAAAATACGCATGAAGATAACAAACGGTGTGAAAGCAAACAAACCAGCAAAAGTAGAAGCAAAAATGACGGTAAGAAACGAAATAATCCAGGAAAATGATTGAAAAAGTAAGTAAAGATTACAACTTTAATTTTGGGAATTTTCTCTGGAACAATACAATGGAACATCTTGGCACCTGACAGAATATTGCAGAGTAGCAGGTAACTTAATGATTTTTATTATTTGGCAGGAGTTCTTGGTATTAGTTTTTAATTCCATGCATTCGTTAGAATAGCACTTACAATATGACTTGTATTGCTTCCAAATAGATCTGCTGAAGGTTTTGATATTCAATATTTCAATAATCGTTGTAATACTGTTCACCTTTTTGAGTATCAGCTGCCCCCCAGAGTATACACACACACACACACACACACACACACACATATATATATATATATATAATATATATATAATATATACATATATATATATCTTCTAGAGAAAATTGACCCAATTGCTGGGTTCCTTTTCCACAGCAAGGGTAACTGAGACTGATACTCTACTGGGAGACTGTCAGCAACAATATTCTGTTGCTGACAATGTATTTATAGATAGAACATATTTATAGCAAGAAGGATTCTATTCACAGACAGACGGACTATAGTCATAGAAATGAATACAGTCTTTGCTTCATATATTTTGAGAGCGTTATATTTTTTGAAAAGATATAACGGAAATACATCTTGACATCGAGACTGCATATCATATCAAAGCAGTGAAATTTGTCTCAAGATATTTTCGGCGAAAGGAGTGGCATGGCAGGTGAATTTCTCCATTCAAATATCACTTGATTTGTTGTGGCTGCGAGCTTGCCTCCGGATACTGCACACGAAAGTAGATGGCGCGCGTAAGTATGTATCCTCGTATAAGCCCTGTAATCAATCATGACACCATGAAGCCCTTGCTTATCACTTGTTTTCCAGCTCCATCATCTTCCTCTCCCTCCCCCTCCTCCTCTTCTTCTTTATGCTTGATGGATGCCGGTTGAAAATCGTGATAAATGGCGGGCGAGGGCGATGCAAATGCTTCCTAATACCTCGAGAGTTGAGTAATGGATTGTAGGCCGAATTTAAAAAGAAATAAATCAACGAGACACTCAGCGCTGAGGTGGGATGGCTTCCGAGTTGCGGGTAGCTCTGGCTGAGAGTGAGAGGGGAGCGAAAAAGAGAAAGGAAAAAAAAAAAAGGACTTTGTTTTGTGGCTTTTGGGGGACTCCCTCGCGCGGGGAAAGAATTCCTCCCTTCATTTTTGGCGGGAAAACAAAACAGGAAAAATTCTGTATTCGAAGGAGAGGCGTCGGGTTTTTGGGGGAAAGAATAGAGCCTTCGTGAAGGAACGCTGGCGGGTTTGCTCGGAAATATTCACTGCTTTCTTTGATGGAATATCAGGTTACAGGCTCAGAATAGATTTCATTCTTACATATACTTGAATGAACGTATACCTGTTATACACTCAGAAAGCAGTCTTGTGGTTAGGGCATTAATTTCACTAGTACGCAAGCCGGAACGTTTTCTTTACGATTAGGTACGTCTCATAAAATCCCATTGCTCCTCTTTCGAACTAAGTATTGATGAAATCATGCATTTGTTGACTGGTCGACTGTGACAAGCGCATAGGATCAGTAACATATTAACAAAATACTGCTTCAGAACCGGAAAGTTAATACAGTCTGGACCCACCACCTTTAAATAGAATTTGCGATATATATATATATATATATATATATATATATATATATATATATATATATATATATATATATGTGTGTGTGTGTGTGTGTGTGTGTGTGTTTGTGTGTTTGTGTGCACGCGCGCGTGTATTATTGCACCCGTGCTTTGATGTAGAGTTTGGCAGATGAACATAGTTTCTTGTTATGTGGTTGTTGACAGGGAGATTGCAAGAGAAGAAAGCGAATACGAGGAATATATAAGAGCTCTCAGATTTGCTGATAGTACTCCTACCAAACGAAGCCGGAGATTAGCTGTGGTCGTTGATTGGAAGCGGTAGAGAGCTGAGGTGAACATTAAACAGGGTGAGAAATACTGTTTGATGATCAGAAGCTGATAAACAAAGGAATCTCTCACAGGCTACGATTATTCACCAATAAAGAGGAGATGGATCGAAGTATGAAAAAGTCCAAACGAAAAGTACTATGAATAAGCTACTTTGTTTACCAGAACGTGGCTGCGAAAATTAGTACCAGTTTACCAAGGAGGGTCCATCAGGCAGTGCGTTATACTGGCAATGTGCGAAATGGTTTATGGCTCCTGTATACTAGAACCACTGAATTGTCAGGTAAAGTACTATGACGTGGGAAGAAGGCAGATTCTCAGCCTAGAGGACAAAGGAAATAAGAAGTTAAGGAGATTATGTGAAAAATAAAGTTTGACAGAAACAGGGTGCAAGCTATTTCTCGGAATAAATCGTCTTAACATGACGGGAATGAGACGTAATCCGGCATTAGATTTAACATGAAAGGAGTAGTCATGATAGGACTGAAAACATCAGACTTTTGTTTCTTATTAAGAACTGTATTCTGGTAGACCTAATGTTTAATTTAACAAGGCTGAAATGGATTGTTAATATACTATTATAAGTACTCGTAGTATTGAGTGTAGAAGACGGCATGGCGTTTAATTTGTTTCTTTTATATACACTTATAGTCGTATCCTTCTTCTGAATTGAGTCCGTCTGGCTCTGCGTCTGCTCTTGTCATACCCGAGTTTTAATAAAAGTGAAACTTTATCCAATCTAAAAGTTCCTCAATTTCTAACCGCATTTACTCGTACCTTCAGTAATGTCTGTATATCGCAAAACCGACACAGCAAAATATCAAGAGAAAATGAGGAAGAGGAGACAGAATCACGAGAAGAACGTAAAGAGACAAGATACATATTTATATTACAGGGGGAAGCAGAGTTATGAAAACACAAATAACTTGGAAATCCAATACAGGAAATTAGTAAATATAAAAGAAAAAACCTCCATCGGATGGTAAAGAAACATGCGCGCTCACGTACTGTATATATCATGGCATACACAAAATAAAACACGCCCCTGATTCCTGTGATGATGGCAGAAGAAACGCGCCTGGCCCCTTCATAAGGCTACACCCACACAAAAACAAGCTCACGCAAGTGGACGTGAAAACAGCGAGGCACGAACTCCCACAAATAAATACATTCCGGCAATATGTCAGACACGAACCCGCGGAGAAAATACTGGGCAACATTAATGAAAACATGCGAATGCCGATGGAGGTACATCGATAACTCCCCGAAGGAGAGTCAGAGCAGCGGTCAAAATAGGAGAGGAAGTCGCGCGAAGGACGAGAGACGGCAGTGTGCTCAACTCCTCTGTGCATAGAGACTAGGACTAATGTCCCCCCCCCCCCTTCTCTCTCTCTCTCTTCTCTCTCTCTCTCTCTTATAAAATACCAGGATAAAGTAAAATATGTAAGGTTCCTCATTTTCTGATCATTAATTTACATACATCACAGCTTCCACTTCAGAATTTCCTCCTTGAGCAAAAGCACGTCCCCCCCACCTCTCTCTCTCTCTCTCTCTCTCTCTCTCTCTCTCTCTCTCTCTCTCTCTCAAGAAAGCTCTTTATCGCTAGACCAAAAGCTCTTCTTACGCTGATGCCAACTACGCCCATAGAAGGGTGTGGGTGGGTGGTTGGGTGGGAGGCTGGGGTTGCACCTCTTAACTCCCATTTCCCACTCAACTGGACTGATGGTTTTAAGGATTTAGTCTGCGGTATTGTTTCATTAAGAGAGGCAAGCCACTTTTATTCTCTGTCTTTCCTTCCCCGTGTTTCCCAGCTCCTGGGAATAATTAATCACTTAAGTGTTGATGTTCTAATTTAGATGGCGTCCGTGTTGCTGTGATTTTTACTCCTTGCTCCCACACTAACATTCTTCACTTCTGCCAGCGTCTGCCTCAACCGCACGTATCTTTTTTTTTTTTATCATTATTTTTTCGCATATATATAAGTTTCATATATGTATTTCGTATCTGTCTTTATTTAAACAGAAATTTAGCCTCCTTTACGCACACACTCGCACTTATTCACACACACACACACACACACACACACACACACGCATTCATATATACGTATATAATAGGTGGGTGGTGTGTGTGTGTGTGTGTATGTGTGTGTATGCATAAACTTCACACATAAGACTTGAAGGGGAGTGCTCCTGTGAAAACAACTACTAATTTCCTCTAACAACTGAATCAGTGGCAAATCACTGTTTAGTAAACCTCTGCAGCATGAACCATTTCCTATTACAGCACAAAAGGACTTACTGAAGAACTCCAAAGCAGCATCTCACTTCCCTTATGACTCGAACTTTATCATTCAAATTTTATTGCAGCGACTCTTGCGCGTCCTGGATGTTAAGGGCCTTTATACTTCTATCCCTTCTGTCACAACTCTATCTAGGTTTCTTTCTATTCCTACAAAGTTCAGTCTCTTCCTTGTTAACCTTACCCGTATCTTCATAGCATCTCTAAAACACTTTTAATTCTTGTGTTAGGTTATGGCCTTTCATGTCATTTTCTCTGCACATCATTTCTTTATTTCTAGTGAGAAAAGTCATAACTTCCTTCAAACATTCAACTTTTGCTTGTCTGTATATATGTCGTCTTCTCCATATTTTTACGGAGCTCATTTTATCTCATTTGTGCAACCAGTTTGCGAATATCCTATACTCGTTGGTTCCCATAATCTATTCATTGATTTTCCAATACCTATACTACTTAATTAACAGTTTTTCCACAACTTTAAACAAAACTTAAATGTAGTCTTATGTTCGCTAACATTAACTCTAATTTTTTCCAGCTTAATAAGCCGTCTATATACTCTGTTTTACTATTATCAACCAACCATACAGATCTATAAACTTCTACGATTTCATATTCCATTTACAACCTATATTTATTACTCCAAACCTAGATCTATATGATTTTACTTATTTTTTTTTCATTATTCTAGATTAATAACTAGACACAACTAAACAAATGTTAAAAGAAATCATTCACTCTGGTTCAAAAGTTGTCATTTTTCTTTCCCTTCCGAGTAATGGGAATTAAAACATACGATTCTCCTCTACTTCAGGTGGAGCAAATCTTACCGAATGACCAAAGATTTGGTGTTCGTAGCGTCATCATGTTTTCCCCGTCTTTGCCAATATACTGAGACCAGTTAACGTTCTGAATGTGCATGAATATGATACTGATAATGTATGCAGGACAATAAATGTCTGAATGGATACAAACTAGACGTTGTGGCAAAGCTCAAATGATGGTATAGTACAAAGAGTGATTGCATTTCTTTTGGTGGTGAGAAGGACGGTGAAGAAAGAATGAACTTTTTGTAGCCTGAAGGCTGTAGAAATTCTGTACGGGCTCAGATGCTTGAATCCCCCAGAGCACGTGTTCGAAATTCAGGTTAGTAGGAGGTAAATTAATGATAGTAATGTGGTTGGTTTGAGAATGGAAAGGAGTGATAAATAAAGAGACAATTTCTTGTAGAATCAGAATCCAAGTTTCTCACTTGAACGTTTTGGTAAAGAAGAGATGGACTGTGGGTGGTTTAACTGCAAATTGTATAGGGACAGAGACTATTAGCTGGTTGGTTAGGATCACATGGTATCCATGAGATGAGAGAGGTTCTTGTAAGACTTAGAGCAGAAAATGAAATACACAGTTTATTAGATATTAGTTCGCACACAATGAAGGGAAGAGTAAGTTGTTGAATGTAATTATGAGCAGTGTGGCTTCAGGTTTATCATTTCTTCCTTGCAATGAAATATAAGTTAGTTTTAAATGGAGAGGAAGGCTGTAAACCGTGCAGGAAATGTATTTGAATTTCGTTTAAATATTGCATTTAACAGCTGGGGGAAAAAAGCAGCAAAAGGAAGGGAATAACAAGTGAGCAAGAATTAAAGACACAGATTTGGTGAGAAATGGAATGACGTATCCAAGCCTGTAATTGAGTCGCAAAATCCTGAATAAAAATGTGTCAGCGAGGTAAAGATTGCAAAGCAATAGCAATGGAAGGAAGGAATGAGAGTTCTCCGTTAGCTTGGTGAAAAATATAGAGAAAAAGATCAAACTTAAAAGAACACTGTACTGCTGAGTTTACTTTAAAAGATGTTTGAAAATTATTTGATTGAGGAAGTGTGACTGATAACAAGTGAGTCAGAGTTAGAATAGCATGAACCTAGATTACGAAGGTTGTGCAGGGAACGAGTGTTTCTTTTGACACAGCTGTTTTTGTTGCTTAATTTAAATTTTAGTGAAACAGTCATGACAGAGTAGATACAAAGGGATAATGGATGGTGAGGGCTATGTTTTAGTAGGTAGTTTTATGGAAGCAATTAAATGATCTCATGAAGAAAGAAGAGAATATTCAGAATATACTATCAGGGGCTTAGGGTGGGTGTGAATGTGTGCCTGAGGCAAAGGTGTGAGGGTTAAGTTGGACAGAGGATATGTATTCAGATTTACCTGTTTGTTGGATTGTCAGTTTGATAAGTCAGAAAGTTACAGATGAAATTCATCAATATTCTGCTACTGTTCAAGGATGAATGGGACCGATTTTGAGACGGAAATGGATTTGAGTCTCTGTGAAAATTTAATATATTAAGAATTTCACTAATTATGATCAAGTGGATACAAGTTTTCGATATGGTTTGGAATGTGATACTGTTCCTTCAAAAATAGACCTCAAGATCTTAATAGAAACATTCACCACTGAAGAGCCAGCCATGGCAATCTTCCGACCATTAAGAATTGACAAACATTGGAACACTCACAAAATCCTTTAGCATTAGTGATGTGCATAATCGTCGAGTCACACGGTGACTGTGTTTTCAATAACAAGCTTATTTCCTCTTAAACTTAAAAAAAGAAAATAAAAAAAAAGCGCGCCAAGGTAAGAGACAAACAAAAAACAGCTACCGCTTGAAAACCAAGAACAAGCTAACGTAGACCCAGGCGACGTAGATTTAAGCCAAGGAAGAAAACGGCGTCAACAAAGAACAGCAGCGGGGAAAGAACAGCAACACCGGAAGCGAAGGGTGAGTAACAAATAACAGGAGGAAACGAGAGAGAAAAATTGAGGCAATCGTTGGTGGTTGTCCGTCGCCCTTATATTTCAGAGCTTTGTACCTGAGATACGAGTGGCAAAATTCCCTGGGGAACTGTCT
>NC_061100.1:121976587-121991587 GCF_015104395.2 Macrobrachium nipponense
AAAAAAAAAAGGTCTGGTTGAAGACCTCCCGTCGAAGATGCATGGACAAAATAAGCAGTGGAGCATTCAGCTTCCCAGGGAAGGAAGGGCCAAGCGTGCCCGACTGGGGTTGTCGACATTACTGATGAGACTATTCAGGTTGTGTAGTGTTTGCTGTGCGTTAGAATGGAAATGGGTGCAGAGAAATAAACTGTCCAAGTTTATACTACATAAACTTGGCTTTGTGCCAAGTGCAGGTTGTGAGCTTTCCCCATGCCCGTACTATATTATTACCCTATTTGGAAGGGTGCTCTATTGGAGATTAATTGTAAAAGCTGATTATGAAGCAGAAGAGTAAAAAAAAAAGGAAAAAAAGAAAAAAAGGAGTTAATATTTAGTTCCCGCCTGTGTTCTCTTTCATGTGCTATTACACGTTTATCATTCGTTTTGAAGAGAAGAGTGAGAAATAATCAAGGTTTACTTCTCACTAGTGGTTTTCATGTACGTTTCATTTACAGGGAAATTAATTTCTTGAGGCCCCCCGAGTGTTAGTTCATGTTTTGCAACGAAGGATTCGTTACACTGGAGTGAATGAAGGATTATATTCCACCGGTTCACGAATTCAGAACTCAACTGAGAATTTAACCATTTCCAAGGTTTAAATTGAAGTTCCTCATCAGGAGGTCGGGTACATAGTGTTTTATGTAAATTTGTGATTTTTGTAAAAAAAGACTCTTTGTGGCTTTCGAGAATTTTCACTGTTTTTGTAATAGAAATTGATAGAGCCTTATTGACCAGTTTGAATAAGAATAACGTAAGCGTTAATCATTAGGCGGATTGCAATAAGTACCATTAAGCGAATGGCTTATTTATTCCAAGGTGCTATGAAGAAAAAATCTCCCAATATTTATGGGAAGCTATTTCATGTATGAATTCATCTTTCATTTACTACAGCCCATAAAGACTTTGAATTATTGTCAACCTGTCTCTCATAAGACTTAAAATTTCAGGTGCCAGCTTGCTCACATAATATCTGGACTCAAAGAAATATGCTATGGCAAGTAGTACTCTTTAAAAGGTCTGATAATATATTTTCTAATACTCTTCCCTGAATTCTGTGCACTTTTTACCCTGTCTTCATCATCTTTTGGACATTTCATTGGCCAGTACCACATCCATGCACATATCCAAGCACACCACCATACCAGCTGATTATCCTACACCCTTTTTCATCAGTGCGCAAAACCATGTCAGTCTTTGCAGTCACAGCTAATTCTCCAGCCTTTGATCATCACATCCCTGTAACCACTTTATGGTGAAACGACCACCCAAGTGGATTCCTGATCTTGTCTTGAAAACAACGGTCTTCCTTTTGCACAGACAAAACCAGAATCCTGATCACAGAAGAATCCATAAAAGTCTCCTGATCACCTGAAGACGAATAAAACGAAACCTAGAAAGGAAAGGAACTAGAGTAATTCTAAGGGCAAACCGTAAGAATATATTTAATGAAATAGCAAGAAAGCAGGGAAACTGGTTTTAGTTGGAAAATCAAGATTTCTCCGAGAGAAGCTGCAAAAAATAAGAAATGAAAATAAAAAAGATTCGCACAGGATTATAATAAAATAAAATAACAACAGCATCAAGGACAAACAACACGGAAAACAGCAAAATAAAACCACCAATTATTCAGGCGATAAAGGGAAAATAAAAACATGGCCATAAAAATGATCAACTAGAGGAACAACAAAAGCGATAACAAGAAAACAATGATGTTCTATCTATCAACAGCAGCGAAAACAACTCGATACACGCTGCTTAAAGCAGAACAATGACAGCAGCACCAGCAACAACAACGACAACAAAACGCAGAACCAGAGGAAATGGACTTTAGCAAGCTTTCGGTTGTGCCAACATCACTTGCCTAATCAAATTACATACGCCGAGGACGAAAACAAAAGGCACTCATTTAGAAAGATGGGGTATAGGATAAGGGTTGATGAAGTGGAATCAGGCTACAGACGAGAGGAGAGGAAAGGAGAGGAGATGGGAAACACAGGCAGAAAAAGGATAGGTAGAGAAACAACAAGGCATACGGTTACGCAAATTACATGTATCTATATGTATATATATATATATATGAATATATATATGTATATATATATATATATATATATATATATATATATATATATATATATGTGTTGTGTGTGTTTTGTGTGGTATATATACATATATATATATTATATATATATATATATATATATATTTATATATACTATATATGGTGTGTGTGTGTGTGTAGTGTGTGTGTGTAGTGTGTGTGTGTGTGTGTGTGTGTGTGTGTGTAGGGAGAGAGAGAGAGAGAGAAGAGAGAGAGAAAAAGGCTGATCCTAACAAATAAGAAATGATTCTTGATACTGTCCTTTGCTTCACTTCATGAAAGTAAAAACGCGCACCTACGAAAATATACATATGGATAATATCCTCACTAGATATACGTTCTTTTCATGAGGCCTGCGGGATTCAAATCTAAAGGGCTTAGATTTAGTTACTGTTATACTTGAATATACTACAAATAGGAAACAAGTGGAGTTTCCGCATCACCTGTCACCTGATTGATCCTTGTCTTTCTAATACTCAAGATATCTCTCCTTGAACACAACCATCTGGCAAATAATTTAGCATATTCTTTGTTTCAAGTTATCTTCTAATAATTTTTTTTTTTACCCACTTATTCTTTCAGCTTCGCTGTAATGCCGAAAGGGCGTCAGCCTTCTCTCTTCTCTCTCTCTCTCTCTCTCTCTCTCTCTCTCTCTCTCTCTCTCTCTCCGTCTGTCTGTCTGTCTGTCTAGCCACCAGAGACAACTCACATGCCCATCATGATTAATTACATTGCCCATCTTATCTCCTTTCATTAACTTCAAACGCCCACAGAGTTAACCAGAGTCATCTTATCTATACGAACTATAAGCAGATTCACTTTAACCACCTGATCATTTCAGTAAAAGGCTAAATGTCTATTTCCATTGTTTTCAGGTGCAATTCACTTCTCTAATTAACTAATAAATCTGCAAGTAATAGTGCAGTTATTGTGGTGTTTGAAAAAGTTTCTTTCCTGAAAACTACTTAAATATGCAATGTTCTGTTTATAAAAGTAAGAGGTCCTGGTAAGAAGAAAAATTACCATTGTAAAATTATGTAAATACTATGAAATAACTGTAAATCTCCATAAATATATTTTTTCTCATAAAAGATAAAAAAAAAAAAATAAATGAAAATTTGGATCGATAGTCCACAAAATAAGTAACCCTTCGCTTTCGCCCGAGACTGTACGGCGACTGTGAAGAGGAGAGTATGACTCACACCAGCCAGTCTAGAATAATTCGTAATATTACTCTTATTATATCTGCTTTACCAAACTGCTTTGTCTGCCATTTGTGTATTTATTGTTCTTGATTTTTTTGCTTCTAATAAGTATAGTTTTAAAGAACCGTTTTTGCTTTTAACATTTCCAGCGATAGGTGTTCTTAACTGCAATGGGATTAGTAGTCTTGAACACTTTACCTCTTTATCTATTTTCCATTGCGTCTCAGGAAGTGATTTGTTTTGACTGGGCTTTATTTGGGCAAAAACACTGCATATATACCTACAGATATATATTTTTTCATTGGAGACAACTTCTTTAACGGCATCAATGCATTGCTTGTAGGATCTCTGTATCGTCAGTTTTTTTTTTTTTTTTACCCAGAGCCAGTTTCTGGTGAAAAACTGGCTGGTTTCTCTTTTCCTCTATTATTTTTTGTCACGTCAGCTGTTTTCGCCAAGCTATGGCATTTTCAATCGATTGTTAAACTATATTCTGGGTTTCATTATCTTATGTAATTGGCTTTTTTGTGAGTGGGCTAATCAGACTATGGTGTGACCTAAGTAGGTGGGTTTTCCACTCCTCTGTAGAGAGTTTAAAAAGAATTTAAATTAAACAACAGAACAGGCAATTAAATGTGCGTGCGCGTGTGAAAACATCAGCTTGTATCTTGAACTGTACGTGAACCAGAAACAGACACGCAGGAGAGAGAGAGAGAGAGAGAGAGAGAGAGAGAGAGAGAGAGAGAGAGAGAGAGGCTATAAGGAAGTGGTTACTGGGTGTGCCGTGAAATATCCTACGGCCCACGTAAATGGGAGCGGCATCTAGTATGTAGTTGAAAGGCAAAGGGGGCCGCCTCTCTCTCTCTCTCTCTCTCTCTCTCTCTCTCTCTCTCTCTTATGGCGCCAGATATCCACCGCCGGCAGACAGTATAGTGGCGAGTGTGGGAAATTGACATTCGTAAGGGATATTCTTTTTATGCTTTTTCCCTCTGCCCCGGAAGGAATTTCCTGATAGCGTGTAATCCATTTGAAACCCACGTGCTTTCATACATCTCCGCTGGATTAAATGTTGTGCGGGTCATTTTCCAAGTCCTTTCCTCTCCTTTTAGTCTGCTGTTATGATACCTCTTGTTCTTCATTATTTTTTACCTTCGAGACGCCTTCTTATTGCTCTTCATTTTTCTCAGTATTTTGAGGATAAAAAATATTCAAGATTTCATACCCTTTTTCATAAAAGTTGTTGTGAACTTTGTAGACTATATTATATTAAAATTGTATGATCAAATGTGCTTACTTTCTCTGAAGTGGAGTACAGCTTCTCAAATCTTTAGCCGTTTCAAAGGGTTTGCATTGAAACTGAATGAATCTCTTTGTACAAAAGGCATTGGTTGTGACGAGCTGTAGACTTTATTGGCAACTTATGATTACGTAGGATCTGCCTGGTCTCTTGCAAAATATTGCATAGGGAGAATGCAATCCTTAATCAGGAAAATGAATTTCATTCCGCCAGCATCAACAGGGCGAACATCTAATTATGCTTTACTGAATTTTCATTTCACATATCACTACTTCCCATTCCTTTTTCTCTCATTTTTTTTTCTTTCTCACTGCAGAGGTTCAAGGTCAATAAACGCTTGAGCGAGATCGTTAACTTAATAAAAGGGCGATTCTAAAGTGACTGGCCTTCACTTAGTTTCTGAATACGTAACCTGATCTCCATAATTTTACGGTGATAGTTCGAAGGGTTTCTTCCCTTTTTCTTTCCGCGATATGAATTTCAGTTGATTCTGTCCTTTATACACATATTTCACAAAATGCAAATCTTCTCCAGTCCCCTTCCCCAAACTTTTGGGAGGGGCCAAGTTTCTGTAAAACTTATTACCCTCACAACGCCATTCCATCCCCATAGAATTACATTCTGCTGTCTCTATAATATTTATTCTTGAATTTTATACAGAATTCACAAATTCCATCACTTATCTGTCAATTTTTATAGCAATTCTGTAGTGCTAATTAGTATCCATCTCTCTACTCCAAGGATATGAGCAGTTTCACTGATTTCGTTGACTTCTACTATATACTATCACCAGTCAAGGATGCATTGTACATTCTAAGGACAAAACTCATTTAAAATTTCCATTTACTACCTCGGGTGCTATCTTACTAATCTAATTTTGTATGTTGTCCAATATCCTTGATTTGGATGATCCTTTCAGCAAACCAGTTGCCCTTCTGTTTGCATTTTGCTACCACAGCTTTATTTTCCCCACAAGATATCAGGAGTCTTTATCATCAATAGTACCATATACAATCAAAATCTTTTTACGTTTTATCTGCACCAGCTGGAATTCTTCCTCCATTCACTTCAAAGTTTACACAACTCCCTCATAAAGGGAACTTTGATCATGACTCCTTCCCTTCTTAAACTACTTTCCATATCATGATTTCTGTGATTAACAGTATTTTTTTTTTCATACTAAATAAGGATTATAATTTCTGAAAATATAGGATAGATTTATATGCTTTTGTTGTAGCTAGTCATGTTAGACGTATGTAGGCCATGTAAATATAATCTTAGCTAACTTCATTTGCAAGCTTATTTTGTATAAAGGTGAAAGGTCCTCACGCAATGGAGAGGATAAACCAAACTATACTCTATTTTTTTCCATCTGTCCACCCGCCTGTGGTGTTTGTGTATGGTAACACTGCGTCCTGGGCTTTAGATAGTTACGCTATGTGTAAGTTTTAGTAAATAAAAGGATATCTGGGTGTACATTTACAACTGAAAAGTGTCTTGATAATTTATTGTAAGCGAATTACACCGTTAATATTCGAAATAGGATATTATTATAATTGTTGAATGTAAGCTGCATGTAATTATCTAAAGCCTGGGACGCAGTGTTACCAAACGCAAACACCACAGGCGGGTGGACAGATGAAAAAAAACCGACTATAGCCTTCTGAGAATTTCAAGGGCTTTTACTGTTGCATGAAGAGTTCATGTAACAATAAAAGCTATTCAGATGTTAGAGAACTCGAGCCTGGCAGACTGAAAATGGGTGATTTCTTTGCCCGACCTTTAGTGCTCAGAGGATAAAGACGCGAATGATTTCCAGAAACTACTGAGGAAAATTAACTCAAAGAGAAACTAATAAAAAATGCTCCGAAGTTTCTTTGGCGCAGTCGAATTCTCTGTACAGCGCATAATGTTGTATGAGTCGCGGCCCAAGAAACTTTCAGCCACGGAACGTTGGTGGCCTCTGTTTTAGCGTTGCCAGACGTACAATCAAAATTTTCTACTGCATATAACATGGATTCCACTGATAAAGCATTTTTACTTATTAATTCTCTGACATTCTAAAACAAATATGGTGCACCTCATGCTTTAATGCAGAGGTAATATTAAAACCTGCATAGAACTTCATCAGAAGCAAAATTAACAAAAACATAAAAGCAGGAAACTGTCAATAAAGATTGTCTGTTGGTGATTATTTCGCAAAACTTATGATAAATGGAGTGAGTGGAAAGACTTAATCTTAATAGCTGATGTTCATAATTTCCAAGGTATGATTTTTCTCTCAGAAATTGTAAGAAGAAGCGGTAACGTAATTAAGTACCTTCGTTGCTGGACCCAAATGGAGAACTATTTTCCTGCTTTGCCTCTGAGCTCTTTCCCCCTTTTGCTAAATACAGTAATATGTTCTTGGTATTTCTGCAGAGATTTAATATCTACTAGATGCCAGCGACACACTGTAAGAAAAGATGCGGGTTAGTAATATAGCTCTACAATAGAACACTAAGTACTCTAGGAAAAATTCTTTAAGCTCTACACTAGAACATTAAGTACCCGAAGTAAATTCTTTAAGCTCTACACTAGAATACTAAGTACTCTAAGTAAATTCTATAAGCTCTACACTAGAACACTAAGTATTCTAAGTAAATTCTTTAAGCTCTACACTAGAGTATTAAGTACTCTAAGTAAATTCTTTAAGCTCTACACTAACTAAGTACTCTAAGTAAATTCTTTAATAAATAAACAATTCAACAAGAGAGTCGGCAGCATTGTTATCTTTTTTCTTTTTGGTTCTTATCAACTACTTGGAAGCTTTATGGCAACTTGCAACTTCAGAGAAACCGGAGCAGTTGTCAACAACTAATATCTCGCCCCTTATCTTATCATCAGCTGTCCTTAATTCTATTTGAAAATATTCAAGTGCCTGGGAAAACAATATCCTAAGAGATGAGCACAGAAGCCTCGTGGCAAGTACATAATAGATTTAAAATCGTTGTTTTTAAACAGCAGAAATTAATCGAAGGTTGTTCTCGAACCCCTTTAGAGAGAGATCAGCCAAAGGAAGCCTTGTCACTTCATCAATGAAAGAAGACCTATGTTTTCTGAGCAGGTGGTGCGTTTGCTCTCTCCAGGGCACTCCTACCATATAAGATTACCCTCGTCCCAACTCATTTCTTCCATCGCTCTCTCTCTCTCTCTCTCTCTCTCTCTCTCTCTCTCTCTAAAGGAAAATACTCCTCCTCATTCCTTTATCAAAATGGAAAGGCCTCTCTTGCTCTTAACGCACGGTCTCTCTCTCTCTCTCTCTCTCTCTCTCTCTCTCTCTCTCTCTTCTTCAAAAGAAGTATCTCATAGTGAGTTTCTATGGCTTCGCCAAAGAAAAGTAATGTACCCGAACTGATAGAATTATTGGAAGTAGAATCCTTATTCCCATAAGCTATGTTGGAGAAAATCATTCGTTCTGTTCTGCTCCCACATCTGATTCCGAATTGTATGATCGTGCTCTGACCAAGCTTCACAAAACTTGGGCAAAATAAAAACCCTTCTGTTGTTTAAGAAACCATATAAAAAGAAGAGCCAACTACCGTATCCAAAGAATAAGCTGACATTTAATGACATATGCTAAAAATTTATGACTAAAATCCTGCCCTACATTTCTATTTACTCCTAGCTGACGCACCCGGTGTTCATGGTAATAACTCAAAGTGCAGAACAAAACTAAAGCATGTACTTCTTCCCTTCAGTAAGAGAGCAACCCCACTGTTTCTGCGACTTTAATTTTATTCGTTTTCCTCAGTTGGTTGAAATGAGGTATGATAAACCTGTAAAATTAATCTAGTTACTAAGTCTACGGGCAGCACCAGGCCCGTTTCAGGGAAACCCTTCCTACCCACACCCCCTTTGATGCCAGTGATGTCTTACCCCAACAGTGTTCTTTTCCAGATAGTAAGTCATATGTACACCAAGTTTGGTTGAAATTGCTCCGTGCATTTTCAGAGTTATACTGTAACATACACACATGCATATGTCTAGATTTATATAGATAGATTCTTTGCAATTGTAAGGTTATCACTAAATTTTTCCTTAATGCTGAATATTACTCGTATGTCTCAAAACAAATGGAAGAGCTGGAGGTCTCAGCTAATTTGATAAGCTCGACTATTCAGCTACATGAATTTTAGTGCAACTTTAACCTGGTTTTTTAACAATGCTATTGATTATACAGTAAATGAGCAAGTATTACACTTCATTGTGTTCACTGCAAAAGTTATCTAATTTTACTAATAGCTGGCGTACCCAAAGTATTACAATTTTGCAGATTTAGAACAATATTGACTTGAAATTAAAGCTGCAATATAATCATAGATGAAATTGATAGTAGAATGTGTCTTTTAACGCAAACTATAGATTCAGACGCTTCTACTCTTATTATCCAGAAATTCTTATACATTGATCGACTGGATTGGATTTACTAGATAATTTCCAAGCACTGCACCTGCAATCAACATTGAAGCAATCACTATAATAAACACCTATATAGATCCAAATGTATAGCAACGTCCTCAATTTTCGGTTCATCCAGTCGATCAATGTATAAGAATTTCTGGATAATAAGAGTAGAAGCGTCTGAATCTATATATTGTTATATATTATGCAGTTCGAATAGGTCTGTTGACAAGTGCTTTATTTGTACACATGACCGCTTTTAACCATTGTACAAACTGGAAAAATACATCTGAGATCATTTCTTGTAACCATATTGTTAAAGAATCATAACTAAATCTGCCCTTATTAATAATTTTAACAATCAACTTATGAATCTTAGCTCAGGTCTTTTTAAATTAGATAGTTGCCTTGTCCATAAAATTTCAGGGAAGTATACAATGTCACCTTTTAGCAACAGCCTGTGTTCTACAAACTGCAGTTTCAGTTCTTGAACATTTTCAAAGTATTCTTACTTATGGCTTGGCAGCGACAATTAATTTTCTTCAAACTGCTAATTACAAATCAGTAATGTTTTGCTTGTTAATGCCTTAGATCTTTGGTTTGTGAAGTTCTCTCTTTTGCCTCTGTTTATTTATTGTATTTTGTACCAGAAGAAGTGTTCGAAATACAGGAAAGCGCTTGGCATGTATACCTGGTCTTTAATTTTTCACCTTTCCTGTGGTTGCTTACTTTACATAATAGCGTATATATCGTTTATTTTACACGCTGAACATTTTCAGACAAATGAATAGATCCATGGACATAATCATAAATTCTATCCTTTTCGAACTAATAGCTCTTTTATATGTGACTTCTCAGTAGTATCAGTATTTTTACACACACCAAACACTCTCTCTCTCTCTCTCTCTCTCTCTCTCTCTCTCTCTCTCTCTCTTCTGTATATATATATATATATATATATATATTAATATTATATATATATATATATTTTTATACATACGTATATATGTATATATGTGTGTGTATATATATACTATAAATTTATTTATTTATTTATATATTCAAACATAAGTATGCATAGCTCTCAAGTGTCCACCAAAGTGCATAGTTGCGAATATACATCTAGATTTGCTATGCAGAAATATATCACACATACGTTTTTTAATAAGAGAAAAATAAAAAAAAGCCTCAAGAAACACTAGGTTGTAGGATTTGAGCGTTTGCCAAGGAAAATAATCAATATGGTGGAAATGGTGTTACCCTTAAAATACATCTTATTGATGAAGATTTTTATTCTAAGATCTTGCCCAGAAAGTGTAAAGACTAAACTTTAATGGTTTACATGAGAAAAATCAATGTTAAATCTTCCCTGTGTAAGGTCAGTGGATGAAGGTATTTTTTCTTAGTCATTTTGCTTTAAGTCAAGACTTTGCACTTTGAAGATCTCTCTCTGAAGCTTTGGAATGAAGGTTCGTGTTAAACATGGAAGTGTTCTTGCACCTATTAGTTACAACATTAAATTTCATACCCTTGGTCCGCTGGTATAGTGGTTTGCGTTGTGACATACAACTCAGATGATGCGGGTTCACGTCTCCCCCCAGGGCGATGCAAAATCACTGGCACGGTATCATGATCAGTTACTGCTGCAGTGTGGGGTCTGCGGTGGGTGGTTGAAACCAACATTCTTTGGAAGCTTGAATTTCTAGTCAATGGTCCACGTGTGCTTGTTCCATTGTGAATAGGTTTCAGCTACTGAAATAATAAATAATAATGATACCGCTACTGTCGTCGCTCTTTTCTAAGAATGGTCCAGCTCTGTTTGATAGCGTTGCATAGCTACTTTATAATTGCAGTGTCCAAATGAAGCTGCTTCCCCAGCCAACTTTTAGATAAAACCTGAGCTTCATTAATTTTGCTTGACACATGCAAGGGTGATCATCTTAATACCAATAAAATTGAGGTCTCCTACGAGTATTATCCTATAGTCCATTGAGATGCTGTAATATCAGATGCCCTTTTCGCGCCGGACATGACGTTTGGGACGTCGAACAATTTGCATACATTATTGGTATCTTTTCAGTCTCTTGCAAAACTGATGATGATAGAATTACATATTACATTTTTCCAGCTTCCTTTTCCTTCGGAATATTCATTGGTCACTTATTCTTGAATAGAGATTTGAGTACTAGAACCAAATTCATACTTTCTAGGTAGTCTTTCAGTTTCTTACAGAACTGATGACAGGAATACAAATTATATGTGATCATTGCCTTTTGTTAGGAAGATTCATCGGTCACGTAGTCTTGAATAGAGATTTGAGCACTAGGACCGAAGTCATACGTTACTGGTACCTTTCTGCTTTTTGCAGAACTGATGATGACAGAATTACAAATGCATTTGTTCAGTATCTTTTCCCATGGAAAATTCAGTGGTCATGTATTCTTGAATAGAGATTTGAGTACTATATCCAAAGTCATACTTTATTGGTACCGTTTCAGTTTAAGGCAGAATTGATGACAGAATTATAAAATGCATTTGTTCAAAATCTTTTCCTTAGGAAGATTCAGTGGTCATGTATTCTTAAATAGAAATTATATTCCACCAAATTCTTCTCTGTCTTTTGAGTCCTTAACTCGCTTCAGAACCCATAGAAGCCTTGAAGCCCTCTGCAGTGATTACCTTTAATATATTCTCCGATTTGTGTTGGTGGTCATGTTTCTTAAATAGCAGATATCTGTAGATACATCTCCAGACATCTCTCACAAACATGAATCTCATAGACAGATGAACTATCATAAAAAAACTATTGGCTTACGTAAGGAGTAAAGATTCCCAGAATATAACATATCCTTTCCAACAGGTCAAGTACAGAGGCCCAGGGTGTCTTCCCACGCACACGTAAATGAGAGAGAGAGAGAGAGAGAGAGAGAGAGAGAGAGAGAGAGAGAGAGAGAGAGAGAGAGGACGACGAACCATTTCTGATGAAACTGACCCAACGCTTAGTAGAATCGACCCCGGGCTGGGAATAATGTACGCTTTATGGATGTACCAGCGTTAGAGGGGCATTACCTTGGAAAGATTTACGGTACAAGAGCTTACTCGCGGGACCCGTTCTAATTCGTCATCTGGCAACAGGAACGCCCAGGAACAGAGGGAACAGAATTGGTTTTTAATGGCTATGGAGGTTTTTGGGCTATATCTCACACAGTGAATTTTTTCTTTCTTTTCCTTTTTGCTGCGCCCTGTTCTTTCAGTTGATGATGAATTCTCTCTCTCTCTCTCTCTCTCTCTCTCTCTCTCTCTCTCTCTCTCTATCTCTATCTCTCTCTCTCCAGTCTCGATGACAATTGTTGTAATGTCATTCGACAAAATGCAATCAATCTCCAGCCATTTTTTCAGCTTTTAGAATTTCCACGGTGCTGTCGTAATATATTTACGTTTATTTTTTTTTTATTATTTCTATAATTGCATATTTACCCAGTCATACTTATGTTTTCTTCAGCATTTTAACTAACAGTGAAAGGCTGCGTTTCCTGTCAGTCATAATCTACTGATGATGTAATTTCTTCCTTAAAAGCTTCTTTGTTTACTGTCATTTCAAATGTGATTTGTATTCTTTAGTTAAAATCAATCCTTTAAAATAAAAAAATTGTAAGATTGCATCTTCTAAATCGCTAATTTGAGCTTACTGAAGTCTTTGTTTATTTTTATAATTCATATTTCTTCGTAGATTTGTATTATTTTTGCTGTCGAAGTTGTTTCGATTATATGACGACGTTAATCTTTCTGACGCGATTTCGCTTCGGTTTTATTGTTATTACTGACAAAGTTGAGTAAGGTGATGCTAGGATGTCTGGCGCTTGCTTTGTTACTTTATATTTCTTGTATTTTCGCTAATTTATTTGTAACGGAATTCGGCGGCAACTCCAAGTAGTGACAGTGCAATGACATTGATTCCCGCCATCACAATCATTTTTATTATTGATTTGATTTCTGCAATGACAAGGGTTTAGGAAACAATAGCGATCATTAATTTTTGTTTTGTTACAACAACATCAGCAAGAGAAGCAAAGACGGGATTTATGTTTGTTATGTTCTTCGAGTCTCTGCTGACAATGGCAATGCAGTCGGAAATTTGTACCTTTATATTTGCATACCTTCGATTGAGAAAGTTACAAGATGCCGTTGCCATTCGACATTTTTCATACTGGAAAGAAGAAACTTTATGTCATAAAGTTTTATGCCAGGTTATATAAAACTTATGTCCCGGGAAACGATCTGTCAAAGGAATTGCATCCGGAAAAACGAGGGCTTGAAAACGAAGGGCCACAGCATCAAAAAAAAAAAAGAAAAAAAGAAAAAAAAACTGCAGAACGAATCGCAAATACATCATGGTGTGAACAAATAAGAAACAGCTTTTAATAGGACAAATGAACGCCATTCCTGAGAGTAAGGAATATGAACTATCCAGATTCCATGATCCAGTAAAAACTATGAGCAGCTTTAGTTCCTCGTTGGACAATGGGGGTACGTGCTCGCGTACTGATTCGGTAGTCCCGAGTTCCATTTCCCGCTCTGTCAACGTAGAACCAGAGGAATTTTATTACTGGTAATTAAAAATTCATTTCTTGATATAATGTAGTTCGGATCCCACAGTAAGCTGTAGATCCCGTTGCTAGGTAACCAGTTGGTTCCTAGCCACATAAAAAATATGTAATCCTTCGGGCCAGCCCTAGAAGAGCTGTTAGTCAGCTCAGTGGTCTGTTTAAACTCAGATATATTTATTCTTATGAGCAGCTTTGCCATTTGAAATACTAAGGTCTATGAAACAATGCACAAGAACAAGACATAGAGTTCCGATCTCTCATAAACCGTTTTTTATGAACATTGTTGTTTAGAAGTCCAGCGTAAGAACAAGACTTCATGGTTAGCAAGTGACGTATAACTTAAACTTTGGAAAGAGAGTGTGGAGGTACCATTATCGATTCTGTTGTAGCTCAGATGTAGTATACGCTGTTTAGATGTCCCTTTGAGTTTTAGATTATTCTCGAAAGTTGAAGTTTAAAGACGATAAATCTTTACTTCCTGCCGATTATTTCTCATCGACTAACTCTTACACTGCTGGATCAAAGTCACCAATTGCTCATAGGATCTCCTGATATCTTTCCCAAGTTCAGCATATATTTTTCTTTATTTCAAACGAACGTACGTATATATCCATAGCAAAGACTTTTCCTTCTCGTGCTGAACAGCCACGGTGAACCTTTATTTAAACAACTATCTAAGCAACGTATTAAATATAGGTAGATAATATGTCTATATCTAAATAGATAACATTTCTATGTCTAAATAGATCACTGAATGTTGCCTGAGAGGAGGGAGCTTCTAATTCAAATTATGAAAAAAATGCCTATCATATCAGTATTAGTTGTGGCATAACAAAATCTAATGTTAAAGAAGTATATAATACATAATGATAATGGAAATTTTGCTTTTATGTAAACTTCTAGGGATTAATGAACGTTTAATCTGAATTCTCTAAGAATCAATATTTCATTGCTTTCAAGACTAAATATTAATTTGTTTCGTTATAGGTATTAAAGAATGGTTTCATAAAAACAAAAAACAAAAATAAATGAATAAAATCTCCCCAAAATCCCCTCCAAATAAAAGGTAATAACCTGGTTAAGTGGTCGGGTTGGTGTTGTTCGTAAGAGTCATCTCTGTCAACATTGTGAAGTGTTAATTTTGTCAGGCCGCTTCTTCTACAGTACCACACAATTATGAGATTTCCCGGAGGGTATTATTAAACCTATATCACCATCAGCCCTACGACATTTCCTTCTTTATTCTCCTTTAAAAAGCTAGACGCAGTTCTGTACAACTAAAAACATTCTTTTCGTATTTATGAT
>NC_061100.1:121996587-122031587 GCF_015104395.2 Macrobrachium nipponense
TGGTTATGTTCATTTATATGATTGAAAATAGCCGAGTTCTGTTGTCCATACCTAACTGACCGTTTGTGTTGTATTAATCTCTGGGGAAGTGATTTACCTGTAAATCCGATGTAAGATTGGTCACAGTCCTGGCATGGGATCTCATATACCCCAGAGTCTTTTGGGTTTGGGCGATGTCTTTTGTTGGACGTTAATCAGGGATTTGGCTAAGGTATTTGGGTAGGTAAATGCAAAAGGGTTGGATTTCCCAAGGGTGTGAGTTACTCTCTTAATCGTCTCCAGGTGGGGAATTTTTATTTTATTGTTGGGTGTGTCTCTGGTCTTGTCTTTAGGGGGTCGGTAGAAAATTACGTTTGCTTTTTGAATTGCTTTCTCAATTATATGGTCAGGTATACTTTAAAGATGAAAGTTGCTTGCGAATTAGTTCAAATTCTTTTTCTTTTTCCAGGAAATCTGGGGAACAAATTCGTAAGGCTCTTAAGAATAGGTTGCTAGCTAGACTTATCTTGATAGTATTGTCATGATAGCTAAAGTAGTGAATATATGAAAGTGAGAACGTTGGCTTTCTGTATATGGTAAATTTGTATTCTGTCGTGTCTCTGATTATTAAAACATCAAGAAAAGGAATTTTGTTGTCTGTTTCCCATTCAACTTTAAATTTGATGCTGGGCACTAATGCGTTTAATTTTGAGAGGAATTCATTAAAGAAATTACCCCACTTATTATCCCAAAATGTTAGTATGTCATCCACGTATCTCATCCACAGCATGTTTTTGGTTTTATTGCATTTATTACTGTAGTTTCAAAGTATTCCATGTACAGATTGGCTAAAATAGGACTTAAAGGACTACTCCCATACTACACCCGAATTTTTGCTTGTAGAATGATCCCCGAATGAAAATACGTTATTAGATGCACATAATTCAACTAACTTTATTATTTTGTCAAGTGCCAAAGGGAAATGATCTGAATAGGGGGATAATTTTTCCCTTAAAAACTGAAGAACGTCCTGTACTGGTACTTTTGTGAATAGGGAGTCTACGTCAAGGCTTAAAAGTTTTATGTTGTGAAGGTATATGTGCTTCTCTGAATTTGTGACAAAAGTCTTCCGAGTGTTTGATGTGACTGGGAGAAAAAGTGCCTAAAAAAGGAGAAAGGAGGCAGGTAACTTTATTCGAAATTTTGTAATTGAAAGCTCCGGCGCATGAAACGATGGGTCTGAATGGAAGATTGTCTTTGTGAGTTTTGGGAAGACCATAAAAGTAGGGTAATTTAGGATTAATTACTTAAATTTCTCAATAGTTCAATACTCTTTTGTCTTTGCCAATTAATCTTACTTTCCGAAAAAATTCTGTGGGAACGTTCTGGAGGGGATTTTTCGTCAGTTTTCGTAAGTATTTGTGTCGCTAAGGAGCTGGTTGATTTTTCTCGAGGTAGAAGTCTTTGTCCATTATTACCAATTTTGCCGTCTTTGTCGGATCTACTTATTATAACATCTAACTTTTTTAGCGAGTGGATGGCTATCATGAATCTGCGGGGAAACAGGATAGCGTGACTCATTCCAACAGACTTTTACGCAAGTTAAATAAACCTAATAGATAATAGCGCATGGAATAATCTTGAACAACAAGACAAAGTTTTACTTATCCAACACCCCCCTTACTGTAAATCAACATTTAGTTTTAAATTTAGGCTTATCCTTTGCCCTAATGCCAGACCGCAAAACAACCTAGACTTCATAGTGGCGTTTTGATAAATTCATATCTGACAAAAAACTACAGCCGTGAAGAGATATGTTTAAAAGGAGTGTTACTAAATGCTTTAACTGACCTTCATAAGAAATATCCTGTTCCCCGCAGATTCATGATAGCCATCCACTCGCTAAAAAAGTTAGATGTTATAATAAGTAGATCCGACAAAGACGGCAAAATTGTAATAATGGACAAAGACTTCTACCTCGAGAAAATCAACCAGCTCCTTAGCGACACAAATACTTACGAAAAATGACGAAAAATCCCCTCCAGAACGTTTCCCACAGAATTTTTTGTTTTTTTCGGAAAGTAAGATTAATTGGCAAAGACAAAAAGAGTATTGAACTATTAGAGAAATTTAAAGTAATTAATAACCTAAATTACCCTACTTTTATGGTCTTCCCAAAACTCACAAAGACAATCTTCCATTCAGACCCATCGTTTCATGCGCCGGAGCTTTCAATTACAAAATTTCTAAATAAAGGTTAGCTGGCCTCCTTTCTCCTTTTTTAGGCACTTTTTCTCCCAGTCACATCAAACAATCGGAAGGACTTTTGTCACAAATTCAGAGGAAGCACATATACCACTTCACAACATAAAACTTTAAGCCTTGACGTAGACTCCCTATTCACAAAAGTACCAGTACAGGACGTTCTTCAGTTTTTAAGGGAAAAATTACCCCCTATTCAGATCATTTCCCTTGGCACTTGACAAAATAATAAAGTTAGTTGAATTATGTGCATCTAATAACGTATTTTCATTCGGGGAATCATTCTACAAGCAAAAATTCGGGTGTAGTATGGGTAGTCCTTTAAGTCCATTTTAGCCAATCTGTACATGGAATACTTTGAAACTACAGTAATAAATGCAATAAAACCCAAAAACATGCTGTGGATGAGATACGTGGATGACTACTAACATTTTGGGATAATAAGTGGGGTAATTTTAATGAATTCCTCTCAAAATTAACGCATTAGTGCCCAGCATCAAATTTAAGTTTGAATGGGAAACAGACAACAAAATTCCTTTTCTTGATGTTTTAATAATCAGAGACACGACAGAATACAAATTTACCATATACAGAAAGCCAACGTTCTCACTTTCATATATTCACTACTTTAGCTATCATGACAATACTATCAAGATAAGTCTAGCTAGCAACCTATTCTTAAGAGCCTTACGAATTTGTTCCCCAGATTTCCTGGAAAAAGAATTTGAACTAATTCGCAAGCAACTTTCATCTTTCAAAGTATCCTGACCATATAATGAGAAAAGCAATTCAAAAAGCAAACGTAATTTTATACCGACCCATAAAGACAAGACCAGAGGACACACCCAACAATAAAATAAAAATTCCCCACCATGGAGACGATTAGAGAGTAACTCACACCCTTGGGAAATCCAACCCTTTTGCATTTACCTACCCAAATACCTTAGCCAAATCCCTGATTAACGTCCAACAAAAGACATCGCCCAAAGACTCTGGGGTATATGAGATCCCATGCCAGGACTGTGACCAATCTTACATCGGATTTACAGGTAAATCACTTCCCCAGAGATTAATACAACACAAACGGTCAGTTAGGTATGGACAACAGAACTCGGCTATTTTCAATCATATAAATGAACATAACCATAGAATAAACTGGAATAGTCACGTGTAATTTATAGCAGCAACTGCCGGTACAAGAGTCAAATGATGGAATCGGCCTTAATAAAAGAGAAGCAGGTAATGAACATCTCAAAAGGGAATTGGACCTCGGACATCGTCGACGCAGTGTTCATTCAACCAACGCTTAAGAAGATTAAAGGAAGATTATCAGCGGGGGGGTGACCTAAATTGGCTTACTTGTGGACGAATCTCATGGTATGGTAAATACACCTTTTCTGTAAACTTTTCTCATTCATATACCTGAAGAGAGAGACAGCAGTCTCTGAAATATAGTACTTTTTCTCTACATTTTGTGTTTTTTTATGGGTTCTCCTTTTATTAGATGGAATTCTGTTGTTACAGAACACTTTTACCAGTCATTGTCAGCCCATTATGGAATTCAACCGCCTTTCCACGATTCTTCACTCACTTCCAGAAGTCAAGCCAGTTTTCCGCAAGTTTGAAAAAGAACTGAACAGACTACACCGGCTAAAAAAACCAAAAACACTTTTTGGAAGAATGCCTCAAAGAACAAGTACTTCCAAAAATGTACGGATTCGGGAGATGGACTCTGCAATCAAACCCCTTCCCTCTATCACACAAGATTTTCCTGGAAGAAAGAATCACCAATACGAGAAACGACATCTTCGTGCTACGCAGAGTGATATATGGAACTCAATCTAATCTTCGCCTCCTCACTACGGACCACGTATACAGGTATCTGATTTCATTCTGTTCCGACATTGCTGCCTATAATAGCGTTGACTCATTCCAACAGACTTTTACGCAAGTTAAATAACCTAATAGATAATAAGCGCATGGAATAATCTTGAACAACAAGACAAAGTTTTAAAACTTATCAACACCCCCCTTACTGTAATCAACATTTAGTTTTAAATTTAGGCTTATCCTTTGCCCTAATGCCAGACCGCAAAAAAACACCTAGACTTCATAGTGGCTTTTGATAAATTCATATCTGACAAAAAACTACAGCCGTGAAGAGATATGTTTAAAAGGAGTGTTACTAAATGCTTTAACTGACCTTCATAAGGAAATATCCTGTTCCCCGCAGATTCATGATAGCCATCCACTCGCTAAAAAAGTTAGATGTTATAATAAGTAGATCCGACAAAGACGGCAAAATTGTAATAATGGACAAAGGACTTCTACCTCGAGAAAATCAACCAGCTCCTTAGCGACACAAATACTTACGAAAAAACTGACGAAAAATCCCCTCCAGAACGTTCCCACAGAATTTTTTCGGAAAGTAAGATTAATTGGCAAAGACAAAAAGAGTATTGAACTATTAGAGAAATTTAAAGTAATTAATCCTAAATTACCCTACTTTTATGGTCTTCCCAAAAAACTCACAAAGACAATCTTCCATTCAGACCCATCGTTTCATGCGCCGGCAAGCTTTCAATTACAAAATTTCTAAATGGTTAGCTGGCCTCCTTTCTCCTTTTTTAGGCACTTTTTCTCCCAGTCCACATCAAACACTCGGAAGACTTTGTCACAAATTCAGAGAAGCACATATACCACTTCACAACATAAAACTTTTAAGCCTTGACGTAGACTCCCTATTCACAAAAGTACCAGTACAGGACGTTCTTCAGTTTTTAAGGGAAAAATTATCCCCCTATTCAGATCATTTCCCTTTGGCACTTGACAAAATAATAAAGTTAGTTGAATTATGTGCATCTAATAACGTATTTTCATTCGGGGAAATCATTCTACAAGCAAAAATTCGGGTGTAGTATGGGTAGTCCTTTAAGTCCTATTTTAGCCAATCTGTACATGGAATACTTTGAAACTCAGTAATAAATGCAATAAAACCCAAAAAACATGCTGTGGATGAGATACGTGGATGACATACTACATTTTGGGATAATAAGTGGGGTAATTTTAATGAATTCCTCTCAAAATTAAACGCATTAGTGCCCAGCATCAAATTTAAAGTTGAATGGGAAACAGACAACAAAATTCCTTTTCTTGATGTTTTAATAATCAGAGACACGACAGAATACAAATTTACCATATACAGAAAGCCAACGTTCTCACTTTCATATATTCACTACTTTAGCTATCATGACAATACTATCAAGATAAGTCTAGCTAGCAACCTATTCTTAAGAGCCTTACGAATTTGTTCCCCAGATTTCCTGGAAAAAGAATTTGAACTAATTCGCAAGCAACCTTTCATCTTTAAAGTATCCTGACCATATAATTGAGAAAGCAATTCAAAAAGCAAACGTAATTTTCTACCGACCCCTAAAGACAAGACCAGAGACACACCAACAATAAAATAAAATAAAAAATTCCCCACCTGGAGACGATTAAGAGAGTAACTCACACCCTTGGGAAATCCAACCCTTTTGCATTTACCTACCCAAATACCTTAGCCAAATCCCTGATTAACGTCAACAAAAGACATCGCCCAAAGACTCTGGGGTATATGAGATCCCATGCCAGGACTGTGACCAATCTTACATCGGATTTTACAGGTAATCACTTCCCCAGAGATTAATACAACACAAACGTTCAGTTAGGTATGGACAACAGAACTCGGCTATTTTCAATCATATAAATGAACATAACCATAGAATAAAACTGGAATATGTCACGTGTAATTTATAGCAGCAACTGCCGGTACAAGAGTCAAATGATGGAATCGGCCTTAATAAAAGAGAAGCAGGTAATGAACATCTCAAAGGGAATTGGACCTCGGACATCGTCGACGCAGTAGTTCATTCAACCAACGCTTAAGAAGATTAAGGAAGATTATCAGCGGGGGTGACCTAAATTGGCTTACTTGTGGACGAATATCTTGGTATAAATACCACCTTTTCTGTAAACTTCTCATTCATATACCTGAAGAGAGAGACAGCAGTCTCTGAAATATAGTACTTTTCTCTCTACATTTTGGTGTTTTTATGGGCTCCTTTTATTAGATATATATATATATATATGTGTGTGTGTGTTGTGTGTGTGTGTGTGTGTGTGCGTGTGTATTACTCATGAAGGAATGAATGCTTATTAGTTTGTTTATGGATCCTGAACTTTTAATCTACTGATAAGTTAAGAAGATATTACAATATACAAAGGTTGCCACAGAAATGAACACGCAGGAATTTTTGTTACTTTGGGGAATTTCACTTCCCTCTGTCTGTATTTCTGTATCATAGCCATAACAAATATATTTATAGTGAGACTTTAAGTGGAATGTTTAGCCCTTAGAACTTCACAAACTTTCGACTAAAGTTTTCTTGTCTCAGATTTAATCAGAACTAACACAACAAGTTTAAATGAGAGAGTGAAAGATGGGAATAGTATTCTCATTTCCATGTATATAAATTGAATCTAAGTATAATGTCTTCAGTTTCCTTTGTAGGAGATATTAACTGGGTAAACTGGAATAAAAAATAAACCAAACTTCATTGTACATTCGGATTTGGGAAGAAGAACTTTTTAGCCTACCAGTGCCGTGCCTACAAAATTACTATAGTATTTAGAGCTTAGTCGTTTAAAAAAAAAATTGAAAACAAAATAAAATTGCCTTACAAACTAGCCTTGCTTAAAAGGTATTTTGGCATATTGTATAGGCATTTTGGTATAATTTCCGTTTGAAATCTTAAAAACATCTCGTAATACCCGAGAATAACCAAAATGACGGTTTTATTTCTCTTATATCTAAAGCATGCAGTCCGAATCTTGGAGCGACTTTATCGAACTAGTTAAACCAGGCTAAAATTCTGGAGTAGCTCTTTGCATAAAAATTTTTTTTGAGGTAACTATGCAAGGAATGGGAGACTTTATCATCCTTTTACATAGCACTGTTCTAATATGGAATTTTCTTCTTTATATGTGAATCTCGACTCTTGGTTTCATGCTCAAGATATATACATACCCCACTAGTCTCGGCAACAAAGCTGATTGAGGAACTTCGATTCCAGCTGAACATTCAGAAAGTCCCGTTACTCCTCATTTGCTCTAAACCAGTAGTTTGCAAACTTTTTTGGCCCATGCACCCTTTCACCGTATGTGAGAATGTCATTCCCCCCCCCCCCCCCCACCCACCCCCACCCTTCCATAAACGTCTGCCTCAAGAGGTACATTACAAATGATTTAGAACAAATTACTAACGCAAACACACAAGCTAGTGGAGAGAAAGCCCAGCATGACTTCTCAACACTGCGGACCGATACACACTACGTTTTGCGTGGTCCCAGAGCCAATTGGAGCCTGCCAATCCATCCCCCCCCTGCTACCCCGCCACAAACCTGGTTGAGAACCACTGCTCTAAAAGCATTTTTTGGTTCCTCATGAGTTATTAATTTCCATTATTATTCTATACCAAAATAAGTCATAGTGAAATACATATTATAAAACAGTAGTCTTGTTTTGGTCAACATATTTTCCCCCTTGTTTTTATTATCCAAGATTTTTGTCTTCCTCCTCCTGGAGCCTCTTGTCATGTAAGAAAAAAGAATGATATTTTTTCAGCATATCTATTCCTCCTCCCCAAAACCATGTCAGGGTAAAACTTTTCCTGTCCTGGGTACAAATAGGGTAAACTTTCTTGTGATTTTTTTTCCGACAATACAAAATAGGCCATTCCTTGTCAACTTCATTATACGTCCATACAAACACGAGCACACATGTATATATACTATATATGTACATATATATAGACAAAGAGATAGGCAGATATACGTACAGTTTAATGTATTCTTTTCAGACACGTAGAACTACCGTGGTGCTTTTCTCAAACTTATGCACAGGACCTCAGCTTCATTGTCAGTGCTTATTATTCCAGAATAAAAAGTCGTATCAAAAATACTTGTGAACTTATCAGGCTTATTCCATTCAGTCATGAAGCACCTGTTTCAAACGCTTATATATTTGTTGAATTGAATATAGAGTTTAGGCTAAAGGCCAAGCACTGGGAACTATGAGTTCAATCAGAGTTGAAACGGAAATTGACAGTAAAAGGTTTGAAAGGTGTAACAGGAGGAAAACTTCACAGTTGCACTATGAATCAGTTGTGAGGAGAGGCTGAAAAGTAAGACGGAAGAAAGAGAATATGAAAGGAGGTGCAGTAAAAGGAACACACGGGGTTGCAGCCAGGGGCCGAAGGCACGCTGCAAAGAACTTTAAGTAATGGCTATAGGGCACCGCATGAGGTGCACTGACGGCGCTACCGCCGCCCTGCGAGGTTTATATATTATATTTGTGATGGAAAAGCCAAGAACCAAATGATGTAATGATTTACATGCCTGGGTATACTTATTTCAATCAACTTTACCACAATTCTACTGTACTTTACACAACATCGATGTTTTAAACAGCAACTCACTTTTGTCCAAGATAAACGCAACATTTGTCGAATAAATAATTTAATTTTGTATCAGCCTTCTTAAACGATGCATAACCTTAATAAGCTAATCATACAAATTAACGCACTCTAACATTGATGCAAACATTTTCTGTAAGAAGACTGTCCGAAGTAATGAATGCATCTTTAAAGTATAGTCTCAGTACACTATATTGCTCTTACAATTCTCACTTCTGATATTTATGCATGGATAGTCAGGCTTACACTCCCAAGATTCGCACTGAGTCTTTCTATTATCTCATTTAACTCTGCGTATCAAATGGCCCAAAAATCTATGATTAAGACCCTGTAGGCATCACTCAGCCTTTCAATTATCACATAAAACTTCGCATATAGAATAAAAAAAAAAATCCATGATTAACACCTTGTCCTGTAAACTCACTCAGTTTTTCCATTATCACGGCCATCCCTATGAGAGCTGACAGTCTGCTCAGTGCTCTGGTTAAACTATTTTGATAAGAATAATAATTGCCATTATCACATATAACTGCGCATAAAATGTGATCTTACAAAAACACGAGCAGATATCCGTTAGCCTGTTTCGAACGCCATCGCAGACGTGCCAAAACCTCGCAGCTCCATTTAATCTGGCATCTAACGTATATTTCGTCCGACTGCTGTGTATGCACAAGCCCAGCCTCAAACGACAACTCAGTCTTTCAAAAGTGTACGCAGCTCCGGCAAACCTAATTCAACCGGTAGAAAAAGCAGAAGAAAACTTGGCGGTGTATCGTCAAAGTTTGGTGTTTGCCCAGAGCTGAAATATGTTACGTAAATTTACAAGTTTCCTTATAGTATATGCCTCTTCCTGGGAACGGAATGCTTGAATTTGCTACACACTTTATGAACGAGAGAGAGAGAGAGAGAGAGAGAGAGAGAGAGAGAGAGAGAGAGAGATGAATTTTGTTTTTAGTTTTAGTGGTGGTAACTGACAATGAACCAAATGCCACCTATTAATATCGATTATAGCATTTGCATTAAAGGGGATATGCTACATAGATCACACTGAGAAACGATTGAAATAATAAGGCACTTATGCTTTTAAGAAAAGTGTATGTCAGTTCTAAAGTTTAAATGTATCTGAAACGAAAAATTATAATTCCAGACTTGAAGGCCACTCTGAAAACGGAGGTTCCTTGACTAAGAAAAAGATCATACAAAGCACCGTTAATTCCACATCGTACATAGGTTTTCTATATTTAACAGAGCTATAAAATTCAGTAGCACACTGTATTGATCACCTGCCTCATAAAACCGTTGGCTGTGGTAATATAAAGACTGCATCTTTTGGAGACTTACCTTGAATCTCATTATTGAACTCATTCAAGGCACAGATCTACACACACGTATAAACACGACACACACACACACACACACACACACATATATATATATATATATATATATATATATATATATATATATATATATCATATATATATATATATATATATATATATATATATATATATATATTATATATATAGATAGATAGATATACGTACCATTTATATCAATAAATATCTGAATGTAAAAGATAGGGTTGTGGACTAGCGATAAATAGGGAAGTAAATTTTTCACTTTTAAAATCAGAAATTAACGAGAATCTAAATAAAAAGGAAAAAATTCAGTCAAAGTCAAATTTTGTATCTGGTTACCTTCCCCTACCCCCGGCTCGTCAGCCCCCCCGCCCCCCCCCCCCTCAAAAAAAGTATAAAGTAAAAGCTACATGATCCTATCCTACCCCACCGTTACTGCTTCACAAATGGACGAAAGTGCCCTTGCATGACCCATCACCCTGAACAGGCCAAAATTACTTGGGAACAAACACAAGCTTGCTTGCAAATGATCTTTAGAAACAGAGTAGAATTACCAACGCAGGCTCGAGATCTCACTTGAGAAGAGACGTGAGGCCTCGAGACCATTTGGGAATTAAACTCCATTCCTAAAACTGACATATACACAATATGCTTCCATGTTCTATATAGATCTAATATGATCTCAGTTAAGTCATTTCCGTCTCCTACAACTGTCGTAAGTACCCTGACATATCTGAGAGTAAAATATATTCACAAGGAAAATAGAAATACGAGGCTATGGAGGGAGAGATTTTTTTTTTTTTTTTTAAATGAAATTTTTTCTTCTTTGACTTCTGTTGAGATGATTTTTTTTCTTTGACTTTTGTTGAGATGATTTTTTTTCTTTGACTTCTGTTGAGATAAGAAATTTTTTTCTTTGACTTCTGTTGAGATAAGAAATTTTTTTTCTTTGACTTCTGTTGAGATAAGAATTTTTTTTTCTTTGACTTCTGTTGAGATGAGAAATTTTTTTCTTTGACTTCTGTTGAGATAAGAATTTTTTTTTCTTTGACTTCTGTTGAGATGAGAAATTTTTTACTTTGACTTCTGTTGAGATAAGAACTTTTTTCCTTTGACTTTTCTTGAGATGATAAATATTTTTCTTTGACTTGTGTTGAGGTGAGAAATGATTTCCTTTGGCGTCTGTTGAGATGAGAAATTTTATTTTTTGACTTCTGTTGAGATGAGAATTTTTTTTCCTTTGACTTCTGTTGAGAAGAAAACTTTTTTCTTTGACTTCTGTTGAGATGAGAACTTTTTTCTTTGACTTCTGTTGAGATGAAAACTTTTCCTTTGACTTTTCTTGAGATGATAAATATTTTCCTTTGACATCTGTTGAGATGAGAAATGTTTTTATTTGACTTCTGTTGAGATGAAATTTTTTTCTTTGACTTGTGTTGAGATGAGAATTTTTTCCCCATGACTTTCGTTTAGATGAGTTTTTTTTCTTTGTCTTCTGTTGAGATGAGAAATGTTTTTATTTGACTTCTGTTGAGATGAAATTTTTTTCTTAACTTCTGCTGAGATGAGAATTTTTTTTTCTTTGACTTGTGTTGAGATGAGAATATTTTTCCTTGACTTTTGATGAGAGGAGAATTTTTTTCCTTGACTTTTGATGAGATGAGAATTTTTTTCTTTGACTTCTGTTGAGATGAGAAATTTTTTCCTTGACTTCTGTTGAGATGAGAATTTTACCTTGACTTCCATTGAGATGAGAAATTTTTTTATTTGACTTCGGCAGAGATGAGTCTGACCCCGGAGGCTTCTGCGCTGGGAAGAGAATATGCGACCGAAGCTCTAATTTCAGTGCACGTTTGGAAACAACGAAATGGCATCTCTGGAGGCGCCTCTTGAAAATGGAAACGGAAGGAGGAAGCGAGACGAAGATTCTCGGCCAGACATGACATATAATGATGCATATCATAACAGAATATTCAGTTCTCGTCTCAGAATAAAGATACTTCTGTTCGCTAAAGACTTCCACATTTATTTACAGAAATGTGGATTTTTAATGAAGAACAATGCAGTTTCGACACTGAATTTTTTTATCATTCCCGCAACTATTCATCTTGTTATGCCTAATAATAATACCTGTTCAAAAACGACGATAACAAACATAGCAGTATTACGAACAGAGACGCAGTTCTTCGTGCGTTCAAGGAGCGCAAACCATAGCCAAGGCTTTATAGAAGACCTCAGTGATCATATGCCCCTTACCCACATCAGGGCGTCCCTAGCCCCATCTATAAACAGATTTTCGTAGAGACATAACTTTCTGAGCTATCTTCATAACCATTAGACGGACAAACCAAGCAACACCTTGTCAAAGATGATAATGCCAGTACTGATAAATAACATTATAGACGGTATTAGAATAAAAATGTAAAAATATAAGGCGAAGCAACTGATGCAAATGACACATGAATAAGATTAACGAGGGTGGAAATAAAATTGTCATAAACGGGAGAAATAAGAAGGTCCTGGGGGGGGGGGGGGGGGGGGGTTGTGGGGGGGGGGGGGGGGGGGGATGAATAAGAGAGAAATTCTTTTTCTGCATCGCAGCTCGCTAATATTTAACTTGAAATGTAAATAAGAGTCCCTGCGTGAAGAAGGTATGTGAGATTTTTCCGCCATAGGGCAAAGAAAGAAGAGAATAAAAAAAAAAAATGAGGAAAAAATGATTTTTTTTCTTCAAAAATGAGGAAGAAAGAGAAAATGTCTATCCAGCGTTCCGTCCTCTTTCGTTTCTTCCCGAAAAGGTTCGTTTCTCGACAGTGAACGGAAAGGTGGCTGCAAATGACGAGAAGTTGTGGGGCCATAAAGTAAAATCTGGGAAAATTACTATAAAGGACCCATAAAATCACAGCTCAGGCATATGATTTGAAAGTTTACCTCTCCCTCTCCCAAAACCCTCCTCCTCCTCCTCCTCTCCATATTCCGGGCCATAGATTTGTCAACAACCATTCGCTTATTGGGAAGTGGAGAAAGAATAAGGCTTCGCTGAACTTAAAATCCCGTATATTTATGACCTTTGTAACTCCGGAAGTTTGTGTTAATGACGTTAATTACTGGAGTTTGTATCAGGAGTTGGAAGGCTGTAGTTTGGGTGTGATTGCAAATGGTGTTGAAAGCCTTGCAAGGGTCTTTTGTTTCTCGATATACCAGGAAGGGATAAATTGCTATCATTCCCATAAAGTGGAATCAGTTTTATTTTGTCTTTTTTATTGTATCTGCAGTGGAGCAGGATCTATTAGTTGGACTAAGAAAATCTCGTCACGGGTATAAAGTTCTTGATAAGTCTAAAAAGAACTCCTTATCTATACGGAAGCAAATCCTATGAAGCTGTATATCCGTCTAACTACCGCTTACCAAGTTTCTAGTGATAAAGTATCTAAAAAAAAAAAAAAATCGCCAATACGTTTCTTAAGTACGGAGTAAAGCCATAGACGTAAAAACAATCATTCTCTGTTATAGGAAGATTATTCACCTGAACAGCTGCAAGAAAAGATAAGTGACTACCAGGCAATAATTCAGGTGCATTAGTTCTAGGATTTTCTTGTGCATTGACTTCCGAAGAATATGAATATAAGACTAATCTTACCGTTAATCACATGACATGAATACTGTATATATTGACAGCAAAATAGATATAATAAAATAAAACACGGGATGTTCTTAGAACTGAATGATTTTGGCGTTTTTAAAGGGTAAGATATAATAAATTGTGAGGACAACGACACAAACAATAAAAACCTTAAAACTGGGACGTGTCCATCTCCCTAGAAGTTTACGGTAGCAGAGCTTCCAACATTTTCATCAACTAAAAAACAGGGACTAACATGAGAGTGCTGGGATAGCCAGAACCAACACTGGGCCAGCAACAGTACCAGTCAAGGGGAGACTAAACTGATCCACGAGCATCCTGCAAGTACCCTCCTTGTCAGCAAGGGGGAATTGAAAAGACACCGACCAAAAGGTACACTCGATACAATTCAAGGATTGCATACACTCCTGACCTTTGCAAGCAGTACAAGGATAATGAGGATCAATGTCACAGGCAATGTGAATCTGACACAAATTTAACGGAACCAAAAGAAAAATAAATGAAATAAAATAAAATCTCAATCATTCGCACCAGAGGATAACCAAATAACAAGTTTTAAAAACAGCCATAATGCTATCCTTCTATAACATCCGCAGAGCAAGGTCATTAAAAAAAGTACAGTTTACCAAGTGAATGGGTAGGTTCCCCAACTCCTCACTCACCTGTCATCAAGATTCATCAATCAGAGCAGATTTTGCCGAAAGTATGTTCATACATATTGGACAAAGGTCTGCATTCGTGTAGCAACATAATAGTTATTACACACCACAGAATAAATGCAAATGCAAAATGGGCTACTCCTTTTGAACCAGTTTAAATTGGATCAGAAACTTCATTTGTCCTACCATGTGGGAAAATGCATCTCTAACGTTGTAGGAGCATTTGACTAACATTTTAATGAACTTTATATGTGTATTACAAAACTGTGAGTCTTTCAAACCCAGTTATGTTGTCTGCACTACTATAACTCAGCAACGGAGATACTGAAATTTAATTCCCAAAACGGGCCGAGGCTGTACACGATAAATCAAGATTTACCCATCTTTGTATAAGGGAGGTTGTTATCATCTTCATGCGCGAAGAAACCATGAATATGGTCATTTTACTTTCGACACAAAGATATTTCAATAACCCTGGAAAAATTATTATGGAACAACTATAAAATATTAGCATAATTGCAAAATGGTCAGATTTTGTTACTAATAAATATCTCCACGATGTCCGCAGGTCAGAGAGAGAGAGAGAGAGAGAGAGAGAGAGAGAGAGAGAGAGATAGAGAGAGCGAGCAACACCTGATACGGAATAAGACTGCACAAGTTTAGCAGCATTAACGATGACAACTACTCAAGGGTGCAAACGGTACACACACACACACACACACACACACAGAAGCAAATGTTTAATCGTATAGTTACAGCTGATCTGTAACTGGGAATTAGATTTAGTAACCTTCCTGATTGTCCACGCATCGCAGTAAAACTCACCTAAAAAAAAAAAAGAGAGAAAAAAAAAAAAACTAGGCACGCTTCCTCGAAGACAAAGGATCTGTTGAAGCTGCCTTCTGTGTAGTGAGTCTCACAAAGGTTTAAGTGTCCTGGTTAAGTTTCTTGGAGTTTAAAACGTCTGGTATCGTTGAGACCTGCAATACAGAAAATACGCACATGAACGCAAACCATCCATTGAAATACTCCTTTACTAAAAGTATCTAAAATAATTCTAATGATAAAATTTTCTACTCAGAAATGACACAAATGAATTTCATGGGGGTGTGAAATGGGGAGACGGTGGAAGAAAAAAGATACTTGTGAATGCGCCATTGTGTTGAATCGTACCTAATGACCCTGGCGGACCGAAATAATCATGGTGGCGCTTTTAGTATTACAAAAGACACATTACAACTACGTAATGTACTGCCACCTACGAGAAGGCGGATGACATGGGGAAGGGGTTGGTGCTAGGAAAGGGTGTGATTTGAACAAGGTGGAAAGGAAGGTGGGTGAGTGGGTGAGTCTCCAACACATGCATTCCCCTCTCCCACCTTTTCTTTCCACCTCATCCCCCACCACGTTCTTCCCCTCCCCTAAACAGAACATTCATAATATTGCCGAGATTTATTTACAAACCCAGGCGCACCCCGCAACTTTATTTGGCGTTTCATGGCATGGATATAACTTATGTAAACGGCTTGTATATGAGCCAGCTTTTTTTATTTCTTGCATATTTTTGCTCTGGATCCTGAGAGACTTAAATCTGGAAATTTGTACATTCGGAATGATGCAAATTCTGATGTTTGCGCTTTCTCTTTTTATTGATGAATAAAAAAAATGGACGACTGGGAAATAGTTGTCATTATTCTGACTTATTTGATAACTGAATCTCCAAACATTTTTCTTCGCTTATGTTTGTGGTAGTTTTTGCAAATGTCTCAAAAAGTCCCTTTTTCGTGGATGAAACATAGAGGATTAGTATAATTTTAGTGTAATAATATTGATGTATACGCACTTAAGTGAATACAATAATAGTTGGAAATTGCAACACAAGTTACACTTATTTCATCAATCCAAAATTTATTAAAGATATTATATTCTTTTCCGTTTTCATCAGCACACAGGTACAACGTAAATTTGACCAGATACTCACATCCCAGTGTGTGTATATATATATATATATATATATATATACACACACACAGTATATATATATATATATATATATATATATATAGATATATATTTATATATTTCTACCACTCTTGACCTACTGTTAAGTATAATAAGTGGATTTTGCGACCTCCATAAAAACCACTTTCATTTTCTAAAACTGTTTTTCCTCCTCAGAAACTATTGTGATCCCTACAAGTACACCACCACCTGCACTGATGAAGATGTGACCCTTCATTGATCTATGAGGGCCATTAACTCACTCAAGGTTCCACGGCAAAGTAATTGATGGTGTCCTCCCTTCATCGCAGTTACCCCGAGGGTATGTCATTCTGCCTTCATGTAACTAAATGACTTCTATGAGGTCATGACCTTTAACCTGTATATCTATCAACCAATGATCGCACTTTGCATCAAATGTCAACAAGCGTGTGGATCTACTCCATAATCATGTAAGTTCAATGTCAGAAAAAGTACAGAGACTTTTGTAGTATTGTAGATCAAAATGTATTTTCCTGGAGGAGGAACATCATTAACCTTTGCGAGGTCCTTTGATGAGAACCGTCCACTCAGAAATGACATTACCGGCGCTGCACCACATTACTTCGTAGCCCTGATTTGCCTCAGTAGTTCAGCTCTAAAGAGTCTCAAGGACCTGAAGCTGTTCCTCGAGTGAAGAATTTACCAAACGACGACTTCAGTCCAGTTACTGACTAGGACCTAATTAAGAAGAAGCATCCCTCAAAATTCTAGCATTGTGGTGTTACCACTGGTTACCAGCCACAAGATATTTATTGAGTGTTCCATTAAGGCTTTAATCAAGATGAAAAAAATATTTCTAAAGGATACCATCCATTATTAACCAATTCTCCGATTTTAGATATTTCTTTTGTATGGAGTTTATTCCAGTTAACCTATCAAGGGAGAAATTCATTGTGTCTCACGAGTGTATAATTCATAACCGTTCGGTAATTCGCGTTCTTTGGGAGGAAAACACAAGGATATGAGGTCGCGTATGATACCTTTAAAAATGGTTCAAGATATCTGTGTCGTTTACGTCAGATGTACACATTTCTAAGGCAAATTCTTATGAATAGTTCGAATATATAGCAGTTACACCTTTTCGTGTCTGGATATCAACGCATTGACAATTGCATATTAAAGGTATAGTTACTTACGATCTGAAAGTCTCTAACTTTATATTATGAAAGAGTTTTTGTTATTCAGTTTTCTCAGTTAGGTTTCAGTCAGTCATTCAGTCTTACTCATGTGATCACTTTATTTATTTGGTTCCTGTAAGCAACGAAGATCAATATGACCTTCAAAGGTATGTCCGAAAAATTTCCCTTATATTTGTATTAACCGTCTTTCATATATATATAATCGAGTATTTCAAATCTTCATAACTCATTAGCCCACGTGTTTATAGGAATTCAAATGATGCATGATATGTGATTTTTGTATAACTGTATGTTGAGATGGATGTCGGGAGTAATAAGGGAAGATAGGATTAGGAATGAGTATATAAGAGGATCGACAAAGGTACTTGAGATATCGAAGAAAATACAGGAGGGAAGGCTTCGATGGTATGGACGCCTGTTAAGAAGGGAGGAACGTCATGTTGGAAGACATACTATGGAAATGGAAGTGCGGGGTAGAAGGAAGAAGGGAAGACCAAGAAAGAGATGGCGTGACTGTGTAGGGGAAGATACGGTATTGAAAGGTATAAATGAGAACGAGGCACAGGACAGAAATCGATGGAGACGACTCATTCACAATGGCGACCCCATATAAAAATGGGTTTAAGCTAGGAAGAAGAGTATAACTGTGTCCAGGATTGAAGAAAATTGTAAAGGAATTACTAATTGTTTTCAGAGTCATAGCCAGTTTTAGACGCATGAACAAAGTTATATAAAACCTTTCACATAAATCCCCGTGTATTCTAGTAGGTGAGATAAGTTTTGATAATATTCAATAAAAATATAATGCTTATTTGTCCAAAAAAGTCTCAATGCAATGAAGATGTTCGATACTTAAAAAGAAAAAAAGTTGGTTAGTCAGAAGCTATTACACACACACACACACACAAAAAAACATAAATAAGACATTTGTAACCAAATAAGCTTCATCAGTTACGGCTAAATCCTACAATTTATGTCTCAGAGGAGTTGGAATTAAAGTAAATAGAAATAAAAAAAAACTGCTCATGCGCAACGCAATTTACATAAGTTATTTCCAAGCCACGAAATGCTAAACACAGTTGTAGGGTGCGATGGGGTTTGTAAATAAATCCCAACTATATTATGAATGCTCTGTTGAGGGAAGGGGAAGAATGTTTTTTTTTTTCTTGGTGGGGGAGGGTGGAAGGGAAGGGTGGGAAGGGATAATGAATGCATGCATTGGACACCCACCAACGCCTCGTCTTTTCCACCTGTTCCAAATTACCTGCTCCCCAAAGCCCCGTCCCTCCCCTGTGTCATCCCCACCCGCCTCGCGTATGTAGCAGAACATTTCGTAGTTCTAATGTGCCTTTTGTAATACTAAAAGCTCCACCATGATTAAGTACGATTTCACACAATGGCGTTTTCACCAGCATTCCCCCCCCTCCCCCCTAACCACCTCTCCTTTTTTTGGGGGGTCCTCGAAATTCATTTGTTTGACTTCAGTATTATGCATAGCTTTCATTACAATGGTATATCTGTGTTGAAGCCCTGAAACTGCATTTCTACATAAAGCTCTATCCCCTAACCAGGGTGGCTGTGGAGAAACAATAAACTGCAGTATTGTGGATATGAACTTTATGTGGAAAATTGTACCACAACATTAGCGAGTTTATATATCTTCACGGTAGGCCTATCAGCAAAGTATTGATCATCCTTGCACACACTTGCGATTTTCTTGGCTAGGGACCCCTCCCTTCCAATACAACTTTCTCTCTACATACCCATCACTATAGTTCCTTCTCTCATTCTTCCTCCTAGTGCTTCCGAATTACAAATACCTTACTTCAGCGCACCGTCCTTCATACTTTCTATGTGACCAAACCATCTAAAACTCTCTGATCATCCCTTATCAACCTTTTCCTTCACTTCGAAGCATGTCCATATTTGTTGCCAGTCAAATTCCCTGTATACTACATATATTACACATAGCAGTTTATTTCGAAAGAGCGAATCTATTTAATATTTGCATTCAAGGTCATCACTCAACTTCCCTGGAGCAGGGTTCGTTCTACATTTCCTACATATTCCTACATATTCCTAATCTTTTGCACACAGCCTTTAATTTCTTACTTCACCTGTTCACACCATCGTGCATCTAAGCACTCCCCCAACTCTTATGCAAATTAACTGCATCTATTCAACCTGCACCGATATTAACCCTTATTGCTCCATGTTTCTGGTTTCCAGTCACGATCATAACCATCAAATACTCGCATTTACTCTCTCCTTTCAAACAATTTTAAATACTTTGACGAGTTTCTCTCTCTACAGTATCTCCAATCTCACAGAGTATCATTTTCTAACTTCAACCCTCTTTCTCCCCAGTCATGGAAACATAGCGAGATGTCATTTTAATTTCAGCTAAAACCCTCTGTGCAGTAATTCTATCATAGCCTGGTGATTTCCATCTCTCTGTTTTCTCTATTAATGATCTCACTGTAAAAGCTATGGGAGTCATTCATAAACATCATTAGAAATAAAAATAGTGACGTTGACGTACCGGCTATCAAGAGAATTTTAAGCTGACAGGCATAACCTGGAGTTCCCATTATGAGTGAAGTATCATTTCTGTGAATGAAATGTAAATAAGGTATATTTACTGCTATTTGTAGGAGTTTTAGCAAATGAATAGTATTTACATTCAGCGTTCATGCATGTATGTCCATGAATGAACTATACCTGTACACATCTAAAAATGACGGTCTTTACTTTAGGAATAATATCAAGTTTAGGTTACAAAGAAGACAGCTACATGAAATACTTTTACGAATATTGCTGTTCATTCTGTTAGGTGAGATATATTTTGATACATTTAAATAAATAGACATTCCTTATTTCTATCCAAAAAGCTTAATGTAATGCAGCTCCGTAATGTTATAAAAAGACGGTTGGCGGAGATAAAGAAGACATTCGTAGCCAAATAAGTCGGAATGATTACGAAAAAAAAGCATCATCCCTTACGGTTAAATCCTACAATTTATGTCTCCGAGGATTCGGGATTAAGGGAAAAGGAAATAAAAAGTGCTGCTCATCCACAACGCAATTTACATAAGTTATTTCCATGCCATGAAATGCCAAATAAAGTTGCAGGGTGCGCCGGGTTTGCAAATAAATCCCAGCTATATTATGAATGCTCTGTTTAGGGGAGGGGAAGAATGCTGCAGGTCGGGGGGATGGGGAAGGAATAGGTGGGGAGGGGGTTGGGAATGCATGTGTTAGACACCCACCCACCCACGTCTGGTCTCTTCCACCTTTTCCAAACCACCCGCTCCCAGAACCCAACCCCGTCCCCACCCCCATTACCCTGTGCCATTCACTTTCCGCGCCGCCCTCCCCCCCCCTCTTCCCCCCCAACACTCACGTATGTAGCAGAACATTACGTAGTTCTAATGTGCCTTTTGTAATACTAAAAGCACCACCATGATTATTTCGGTTCGCAAGGGTCATTAAGTACGATTTCACACAATGGCGTTTTCACCAGCATTTTTTCCTCCCTGACCACCTCTCCCTTTTGGTACTGCTCGGAATTCATTTGTTTTACGTGAGTATTATGCGCAACTTCCATTAGAACAATGTCTGTGCTGAAGCCCAAAAACTTTATATGAACATCAAGGCCTTTCCACTAACAAGGTTGGCTCCAGAGAAAATAGACATCACGGTTACAGTTGAATTATGGATGAACCTCATGTGCAGAATACCTCCACAACATTAGCTACTAAATATTTTCAAGGTAGACCTATCAGCAATACGTTGACCAACCCTGCAAACACATACACTGTAACTCTCGCCACTATCTTGCACACACTTTGCAATTTTCTTGATATTAGGGCCCTTCCTTTCTAATACAGCTTTCCTTTTCCATACCCAGAACCCTAGTGCTTTCTCTCTTCCTTCCTCTTAGTCTCTCCGAATTATAAACCCTTTCCATCAACCAACCGTCCTTCAATCCTCCTATGTGCTGCTCCCGTAAGTAGCCATCTTGCTTGGTGAGTCGTACCCGCGTGAAGTCAGATTAATCAACAGATATCACAAGTTTAACATACGACTAGAATTTGAGAAATATCTAGAAGTGTTCGTGAACTATCGGTGATAAGATTAGTGTGAAAATAGTAGGATAAAGCGTCTTCTAAGTTAGTTTATCAAGTGTAATACTATAAATCAGAACAAGATGGCAGTAAGTTCCAACTGCGGGAAGAGGTGGCGTAATTTGGCGTGTCTAGCAGATTCGCAATACGATGAGGTAGCAGGAAGGGAACTGGCATTTCTCATCTATGAAATCAGCAACAGTCCTAACCAAAAAGATACAAAAGCATTCATAGATATATTAGAAGGATATAATCCTTCAAACTGGAACAAATCTAATGAAAACATCTTGAAAATAATTGAAGAAGTTCCAAATAAAATCCAAGTGGTCAAGAGACTCATAAAGAAAATATACATAAACCAAACATATTCCGACAAAGAAAATGAATAAGGTGAATCTTGTGAATATCCTAATTGATGCATTAGGAAAAAGAATGCCAAAAGCATGCAAACTGTGTAGTTTGGTATAGCATAGTCAATCCACAAAAACCTAATCAGAAAATGTGCTGCATGCAACATTCCGACCCATCCACAGTGTGCTGAGGTAATACAAGATTTGAGAAAAGATACAAGAATTTTTGTTCAACATGTCTATCATGGATAGACAATGTTATTAAATCAAGATTGAATGTACAAATAGTTGAGGATGAAGAAGAAGAAGAGAAGAGGAAGAAGAAGAAGAAAAAGAAGAAGAGGAAAACGGAAGAGAAGTAAACAAAAATGAAATGACAGAAAAAAAAATAAGGAAAAACAAAGAACAAGATAAAAGTATGGATGCAGAAGATACTCATTGATACTACATATGAGGCAATAAAGCAGCATACCTACGAAGAAATAAATTACGATATGACAACAGAAAAGCAAATCCCGAAGAGGCTCTACCCAGATCTATACAATGACGGGAAAGAGGAAAAAATAGACAAGAAAGACAAAATCTGCAACCTTTTGAAAAGAGGGAATTGCAGATTTGGAGAAAGATGTTACTACAAACATCCTAAGATATGTCAAAACTATGAAATATATGGTAAATGTGCATACTTAGATGGATATGGGATGATTGCAGAGATCTGCATCCAAAATATGTAAAAATAAAAACCTAAAAGAAGGAAAAGGATGTAAGTTCGGACAAAAAATGCAAATATATGCACCTGTAGCCATGAATCATAATCAAATAAATAACCAACCAAGTAATAAAATCCAAAATAAGAAAGAAACAAATAAGAGAGAAATCAAGAATATCAGGTAAAAGAGAAAAGCAAACCACCAATGAGATATGCAGAGGTGTCAGCAAAAATTTCAAAAACATCAGCTCCGAAATTCTACTCAAGAGATAATAACTGTATTTATTATGCAAGAGGATATTGCAGAAACGGAGAAAATTGCAGATTCAGACACAAAATGAATAATTATGATGAAGGAAGATCAAATATTATAAGGAAAAGTTGGATTTTTTTAATGTCAGAATTTCTTGGAAATGAAAAAAAAAGAACAACATACCAGAACAGGAAAGAGACATGGGAAAATCCTTATTACTACCAGTATTAAATGAAGGAGAAAAACACGCAAACCATCATAGTGATGAATGCGCAGGGTTTAGTTACGAGTAACTCAAAAAGAAAAATAGAGTACTTAGAAGAACTAACCCAAAATGAAAAGAAAATAGATATAATGAATATAAGTGAAAACCTGGTATTCCCAAGAGACTGGGAATGATGATCAAATAAAAGGGTTCCAAACTTATAGATCAGATAGAAAAAATAGGAATCAAGGGGGAACCGCAATATATGGGAAAGACAAAAAACAGGAAAAATATATGAGAAATATAGTAACTCAGAATGTGAACTAATAGCGGTTAGAATTTGAATCTGAAAAATTGATGAACATAGTAATATATAGACCTCCTAATACTAAAGAGTTTGACTTAATAATTGAAAAAATTGGATGATATATGTAGAAATCACAAGGACTGGACTATTCTCCTATCTGGTGACTTCAACTTTCCTTTCGTAGAATGGAAAGAACGAATAGGAGATTGTGGTTGTACTTATACATATAAAAAAAGAGAGTAATAGTAGTGCAGAAGATAAGAGGCAATTTGAAAAGCTATCTAGATATGCTACTAGAATACAACATTCAACAAATAACAATCACCTGCCAACAAGAAAGGAAAAGTACTTTAGACCTAGTATTTGTGAACGAGATGAATTATGTTAAAGAAATAATAGTTTATAATGCGAATATTTCAGACCATAATGTCATAGAATTAACAGTTCATTCCAAAGCAAGTGAAAATAGAGATAAGCAAGAAATGAAAAAAGTGGGAAGGATATGGAAAATACAACTTCTACAGTAAAAAATATAAAACAATGGTCAGAAAATTATGAAGAATTAAACAAAGATTGGGATAACATTTTCGTAAGTGATGACATAAGGGTAAATACGGAGATATTATATTATTGGAGAAAATAGTGGAAAAATATATACCGAAGAAGAAAAGTAAACATCATTCATGCATACCAAGAGACAGAAGGATCTTGTTCCAGAAAATCAGAAAGTGGAAAAAAAGGTCTTACAAAAGAAAAAAATGCATGGAAAGGCTATAGAACTAAAAAGTAAGATAGAAAACAAAATGCAGAACAAAAGATTATACAATCAAAAGAAAATGAAAAACGGGACTTGGAAGAAAAAACCCTATTAAATATCAAGCAAAACCCAAGCTATTATACTCATATGCGAAGAAGATGAATAAAAGAAGAATCGAAATAGGCCCTCTGAGAATTGAAGGGAGATTAACGAATGAAAAAAAAGGAAATTTGCAACATACTGGCAGAACGATATAGAGAGAATTCACCCCTAGAATAGATAATGAAGATAATGATATAGAAGTAAAAGGGATGAAAATAGTGAATATTTAGCTGACATAGATATTAATGAAGCTGATATTGTGCAGGCTATTAATGAAATTAAAAATGGAGCTGCTGCAGGGCCTGATGGAATTCCTGCTATTTTGTTAAAGAAAGTAGTTCATTCTATCGCAAAGCCACTTGCAATATTATTAAGACAAAGTGTAGATACAGGCAAGATTTATGATGAGCATAAATTAGCATATATTACCCCTACTTTCAAAAGTGGATCGAAGACTAGAGGCAAGTAATTATAGGCCTGTGAGTCTAACATCACATATTATGAAAGTGTATGAAAGGGTAATGAAGAAAAATATTATGAAACATTTAATAAAAAATAATTTGTTTAATAAAGGACAACATGGTTTCGTACCCGGAAAAAGTACACAAACCCAACTGTTAGTCCACCGTGAGAACATATTCAAAAATATGAAAAGCGAAATGAAACAGATGTGGTTTATTTAGACTTTGCAAAAGCTTTTGATAAAGTAGACCATAATATATTAGCGAAGAAAATTAGAAAACACAATATCGTGGATAAAGTAGGAAGATGGTTAAAAGAATTTTACACAACAGAAAACAGATAGTTATTGCAAACGACGAGAAATCGGATGAAGTCAAGGTAATATCCGGTGTGCCGCAAGGTACGGTGTTAGCTGCAATACTGTTTGTTATTATGATTGAAGACATAGACAATAATGTGAAGGATCGGTAGTGAGTAGTTTCGCAGATGACACAAGAATAAGTAGAGAAATTACTTGTGATGAAGATAGGAACGCTCTACAAAGAGACCTTAACAAAGTATATGATTGGGCAGAGGTAAATAGGATGGTATTTAACTCTGATAAATTTGAATCAATAAATTATGGAGACAGAGAAAGAAAGCTATATGCATATAAGGGACCTAATAATGAGACCAGCCACAAATAAGGAAGCAGTTAAAGACCTTGGTGTGATGATGAATAGGAACATGTTATGCAAATGATCAAATAGCAACTCTGTTGGCAAAATGTAAAGCAAAAATGGGAATGTTGTTACGGCACTTCAAAACAAGAAAAGCTGAACACATGATTATGCTTTATAAAACATATGTTCGTAGTCCACTTGAATATTGCAACATGATATGGTACCCCACACTATCAAAAGGATATTGCACAATAGAGAGTGTACAAAGGTCCTTACAGCTAGAATAGAAGAAGTTAAGGACCTAGACTACTGGGAAAGACTACAATTCTTAAAATTATTATAGTTCTAGAAAGGAGAAGAGACAACGCTACATGATAATTCAGGCATGGAAACAGATAGAAGGAATAGCAGAAAATATTCATGGAACTAAAAAATATCAGAAAGAGCAAGCAGAGGTAGATTAATAGTGCCCAAAAAACTATACCAGGAAAAATAAGGAAAGCACACAGGACATTAATCCACTACGCACCAGCATCGATAATGCAGCGTCTATTCAATGCGTTGCCAGCTCATCTGAGGAATATATCAGGAGTGAGCGTAGAGTGTTTAAGAATAAGCTCGACAAATATCTAAACTGCATCCCAGGACCATCCAAGATTGGAAGATGCAAAATATACGGAAGATGTACTAGCAACTCTCTGGTAGACATTAGAGGTGCCTCACACTGAGGGACTGGGGCAACCCGAACAAGATGTAAGGTCTGTAAGGTAAGGTCTGTGACCAAACCATCTTGAAATCTCTAGAGTCCGTCCCTTTTACCAACGCAAAACTTCTTACCATTATTAAACGTCTTCATATTCCCTACCTGCCGCATTCTTTGCATGCTACTTATATCAGTCAGACAGATTATCTCGAAAGAGTGTAACTTGAATATTTTTTTACCTCACCACTTCACTTCCCTAAAGGGGAGTTCATCATTCAGTCTCACTTTGGTTTCCATAGAAGTTCCAAGTCTCTTCCTCATCTTTTGTAAAAACCATGAAACTTCCTTGCATCACCTACTTACACAATCACCCACTGGTTTCCAGTCACCCACATAATCCTCCCATTCATCACATTTACTTATTCTCCTTACAAATACGTTTCCCTTCAATATCTCCAATCATTTGAGTATCATTTGCAGACTATAGCCTTTCTTTAGAAAAAGGTTCCTCCCAGTGTTGTGTTGTCTCTTATCTTATTCTGTATTTATTATTGACTATCCTTCCTTTTTACGGGTATTTTCTCTTTTTTTCTTTCATCTATAGATAGTTCATGGTAAATTCTGTAGCTACTCTTGTGCCAACGCCACTCGACGAATACATGGCATTTACTGTTATAATAATTCTGTTGTCTTTTATCTCTTCTGAGTCTTCGTTTAAATTTTTGTGCCTGGTACGCCCAGCTTTGGGTTCTTATGCAAATACACACACACACCACACACACACACACACATTAAATATATATATATATATATATATATATAATGTATATATATATATTTATATATATGTATATATATATATATATATATATATATATATATATATATATATATATATATATATATATATATTATATATAATATATATTAGTTATTCGTATTTGCTGTTAATGGCGAACAACAACATATATATACGTATATATATATATATATATATATATATATATATATATATATATATATATATATATATATATATATATATATTATATATATATATACGTAAATTGCTGTTCGCCATGAACAGCAAGTACGAAAGCCTAATGGTGACGCTGGCGATGTAAAAATCATTAAACGCAGAGAGAGAGAGAGAGAGAGAGAGAGAGAGAGAGAGAGAGAATAATTAAGCCACTCTTTAAAAAAGTATTTAATAGAGAAACATTTAGAATGTTGGGTAATCATCAACTTTGTATGATTCCTTTCTTTTATTATACATCACATGAATAATGATCAAAATAACGTTTACATATTTTGCTGTCATTTTACATGTGAATTACTTTGAGCATAGTAACATCTGTTCTTATGTTATGCCAGAGTATCGTATACCCATTTTTTCTACTCAAATGTATAATTCTATAATCAATGTACATCAATTTTTCTAACAGTGACTAGGAAGATACCTACGAATATATCTGCTTTCCATAGGTAATGTACACCAATTTTTATTATGGATACATTTATTCTAATAGGTAATCAACGTTCAAGCGCCTCAGCGGCGTGGTTAGTATGGTATTAACGTCCCACCTCGGTGGTCGCGGGTTCGATTCTAGGCCATTCCATTGAGGAGTGAGAGATGTGTATTTCTGGTGATAGAAGTTCACTCTCGACGTGGTTCGGAAGCCACGTAAAGCCGTTGGTCCCGTTGCTGAGTAACCACTGGTTTCATGCAACGTAAAAGCACCATACCAACAACAATCAACGTTCATCAATTTTACTAAACGAATATTTCTCTTTTTCATAGGAAATGAAAGTATACCAATTTTCTATGTTTCACTAGGAAGATACATTTACCTACGAATATATCTCATTGCCATAGGTAATGAATGCACACCAATTTTTCTAACTGAGACTAACATATTCAAGTGATTATTTAGTATCAAATTTTGAAACGAAGTCAGAAAAAATACAGTATTTTTAACGGTATTAATGAACAGGTTATTGCGGAAGTCTTTCCAACTGCATGATCTCTAGAGACAACTCTTTAAAAAAAAAAAAAAAAATTATTACGGCACTTTCAAAAATAAAGCAATAAATAAACAGTCATCCCACACTAAAAACCACCCAGAAAATGAACTGAAAAAACTAAATTATTTCGTAACGAAACAGAGGAAACAAAGAATAATCTTATCCACAGGAACCCGCTCTGAACTGTTCATATCAGCATGTGAACAACGAGAACAATATGTGGCGTGAGCGAGCCACGCACAAAGCTTGTGAACACGGAGTTACGAGTTCATTGAAATGCATTGATAAAACCCAGGACACTTCGTCACAGCACTCATGCGAATATCACTGTTTATAGCTTTATTTATTTTGCGTTTTATATTTCCATAATGCCCGGAGACTTAAAGTTTTTAATGGTGAGAAATAATTTGGGTTGGTTTCCAGTTTACACATTGAACATGAACTACATTTTAAAATGTTTGACATTTGAAGTGAAGGTAGATACATTTATGATATTATGCCATTCGTTTTTACATTTCTTTTTGCCTGAAAAATATTATGGGCAAAATATTAAGGGCAAACTCAATTGATCTGATTGCTGTTATAAATGGTCAGGGGCCTTGTAATATTATATACAAAACTATATCAAATATGACAGCAATATAAAACAGTTTCATAAGAGCAAGTTCTGATCATAGGGACATTATATACCGTTCGGAGGCGTGGACCAACGCGTGCTCGTTAAGCATAATTCAGAAGAGATTGCTTTGTTAATTCGAACACAAAGAATCTGAAAATTCATTTTTTTTTTTTTTTAAGAATTGAGAACTTTCATTTTTCTTATTCGACTTGATTTTACAGCCTTTTTCCCGAATATTCATATTTGTGCATTTTACTTTCATCACAGAATCACTAGATTTACCATCACCCTCAATCTCCTGCCTCGTAATCTGTACCATTTGCCGTGATCACCAATATAGTCACCATCATAAATAACTGGTTAAATAGGGTTATCTGTCGTCACAACACCTGTAGTCGCTGAGGTCGATGTCCATCGAATGTTAGAAATGACGTGGTCACTTGTTAAAATTTTACCACAGAACGTATTCAGCCAATACGTTCCTGTAGTATCTAATGGTACAGGACACTCCATATTATTAAGTATACTGCTCTCCATAGTCGCCATCAGTTTCCACAACAATCCACAATCACGTTGCAAATTGCAACAGCAGGAAGATCTAGAGCAGCCTCACATTAAACCCCTATCATCCCCACCATTTGCATCAGTGATGCCATCATCAGACATACCTACCGCCGCTGAACAAGATCACTTTAAATAGGAGCAATAACAATAGCAAGAGCAACAAGAGCGTCAACTACAGCCATAAATAGGCAGTATCATCATCACAGAAGAACATAACAAAGGTAATAACGGTAAGTAGTGGCTGAAAATCCCTGAAAACATTGAACACATGCCTCTCTCAGCGAAGTAATTATATCGCGTGTTCTAATTTCACGCAGCGTGGGTAGCCCACCCCTGTTATCATTTAACAAATTAATTATTGGGGAAATATTTGTATATCTTTTTTCACAAATAGCGACAAAATACCAGTCCAGGAATCGTTCAGTTTTAGAGCGAGGTTCGATTTTTCAAAGCCTGCAATTTATTCACGCGAACATTAGGCAAGTAATGTTCCAATAATATACTACTGAAATTCTTTATCTGGGGCCGGCGATGGTCGAAATTCTGATTAAATAGTTAATCATTGCAAATTGTCGCCTGGTGTTGCAGTCTTTACGAATGATGTGTTTTTGTCGTAAATTATTCCTATGCATATTTCTAGTTTCTTCATACCTCGCCTTAGGAAAAATATTGTATTAGTTAATATGGAAAAAAGACAAGTTCAAGTAACATTGATAGCATATTACCAAACATTTCTCATACGATATGCCATTATATGCATATACACGCTTTGTGTGAAAAACCAAGTGACATTTTTTTCTATAAACAAAGCCATTCAAAACGTTACACAGGTGATAGGTCACACCAAAACACCCTTCGCAAAAATACTTCACAAACCAAAACGCATTTTGCCCCAAACCCATATGTAAATAAATGTATATATATATATATATATATATATATATATATATATATATATATATAATATATATATATGTGTGTGTGTGTGTGTGTGTGTGTGTGTGTGTGTGTGTGTGTGTGTGTGTATACACTCTGCTGTTAGGGTAGTTCAAGGATCATAAATAAACCAACCATTGGTGAAAAAAAGAGAAAAATACCTCAATTGATATACCAGACGTTGAAATAGATTTGAATGTATTAACAAGTCCGATGTGTGATAAAAGGTACATAACACCGCTGTCTGAATTTGAAGTGGAATTAGTACTCATGAAACTTTGACGGAGAGTACTAGGCTATGTGAGCAGCCGTGGGGATAATTTTTGCTGAGAACCGACACCTCAACTACTAATGATCCTGTCTGGCAGAATATGAGATGAGTTGGCAAAGCCTGATGATAGGGAATTGGACGTCATAATAATGCCACAAAGGAAAGGTGACCTGACTATAATCGGTTTTTTTCCATCTGTCCACTCGCCTGTGGTGTTTGCGTATGGTAACACTGCGTCCCGGGCTTTAGATAGTTACATTCAGCTTACATTCAACAATAATAAGAATATCCTATTTCGAATATTAATGGCGTAATTCGCATACAGTAAATTAGTAAAAAGCTTTCCAATTGCAAATGTACACCCAAGACGATTCCCTTTTATTTTACCTAAGAAAAGATTATGAACAGAGCGGTTAACTATCTAAAGCCGGAACAACGCAGTGTTACTATACGCAAATACCACAGGCGGGTGGACAGATGGAAAAAAAAAAAAACAGAGTATAGGACAAGCAGCTACAGATGTAATGAACAAAGGGTGGTTAGTTGCAATGACGTGATTCAGTATGCTCATCCTTTGCAAATTAAAACTAACTTAGTGATGCTCTACGGGGTTTAGAAAAAAGAGGAATTGCACAGATCAATTGTCTTTGTGAAGATATTGTGTACTGGTTTGTGGAATTTAAAAATTCCCTTCGCAATGCTTCTGTAGGTTACTAGTATTATGAACAGTCTACGTCACTGAAGCATGTCCATTAAATACGAAAAACTAATTCAAAATATCTATGGACTAAGCAGTTGCAAAGTTAAATTTAATGGAGTCCTGCTAAATCCATTTTCACCAAATAATGGGGCGATGCCGTGAAATGTCACTTTTGGTGTATGCCCTCTTGTGGTTTTTATAATCTCAGCGGTGGTCTGAGACGGAAGAGGAGCTTTAGACTGGGGTAACAACAGACAACAAACTTCAAATCACAAGGTTGACAAATCTTGCGCAAAAGAATGTTTCTTGCATCAAAAGAGATGGGTCTAAGAAAACAAAAGTAATGAGGACATAGCATGCACAACAGGGACGAAATAACACTAGATAGAAACGGATTCATGAGGCTGATCTCTTTCCAAATTTTTGGTACTATTCACCCAGTAATGTTTCTCTGGAATCTGAATTTAGAGATAAAATAAAAGGCATATCTAACATCATGCTGACAACATAAGATTTGGAGATCAAATAGACTGAACGTACTTGCGTAAGATTATACACTACTATTTTAGTATGATCTGTATTGCTATAAGCACATGAATCGTGGTATTGCAATGGAATTATAGATTTAAAGATTATAATTTACACACACACACACAACACACACAACACACACACACACATATATCTATATATATATATATATATATATATATATATATATATATATATATTATATTGTAATCTTTAAATCTACACACACACACATATATATACATACATCTATATATAATATATCATATATATATATATATATATACATATATATATATATGAATAATTATCACATCACCGTGATTCATATAAATCATTCGAGCTACAAATGTCCTTTAATATCTAATTCGCTCTACCTCGGAATCGATATATTTTCACATATGTACAGAAGGTGGAATTTTTAGTTGATAATAATTGATAACGTCACTGTCCATCCTGATTTCGTTCCCGTCCACTGGACGGTGGTTCGATCCCATGAGGGGACGAAATTATTATCAACTAAAAATTAAAAACCCCTTCGGTACATATGTGAAAATATATTCAATTCCGAGGTAGAGTGAATTAGATATTAAAGGACATTTGTAGCTCGAATGATATATATATATATATATATATATATATATATATATATATATATATATATATATATACATATATATATAGTGCCAAGTATCTGGTTACCATGCATCAAATATTACCTCACCAAAAGCCAGACACCTGAACCCTCATAACACGTTTAAACGACTGAATACTCTAAAGGCAACAGTGATCCCTTAACACTTACCAGTATTGCAGAAAATCAGACTAAGTCATCAAAACAGGTGTGAGGTAACCTTATAAAGTAATTAAAATTAACTCAAAGGGCATCACTCCATCAACAACTTTAAAATCTTAGTATTTCCCTGATTTCAGAAGACCTAAGTACTTCACTGGTTCTAAGTCACTTCAATTAAAATTGTAGGAAAGCAAATCAATTACCACTCTATGTCTCTACCTATCATAAATATAGTCATAATCAAATATAATTATACTGGTGTAAGATAAAGAAAACACTTATAAAAATAAAAATTTTAAATACAAAAATTTATTATCAAACTCAAAATTTATAAGTGAAATTCACAATATCAGGGAAATTTACTGTTACTTGAAAACAAAGTAAAGTTTAATTAATTCTTGAATCAAATTAAGTAAAATTAAATCAAAATTAATTTATCACAAAATTCAAGAAAATTAATTCAATCAAAATTCAAAAGTGTTAGGCAATAATTGAAAATTTGAAATTAATTCACAAGTGCTAAACAACAATAAAACTTGAAAAGAATTCTAAGTAAATGCAAATTAATTCACAAATGTTAAGTTTACTTAAATGTGCAATGATTAAGCAATGAAAATAATTAGGCCAATTAAACTGTGAATGCAAATGAAAATATAAAACAAAAAGACACACTTCAATAAGAAAATGAATAAGTGCACAAACAATGGAACAATCACAAACATAAAATACGCAATGTGTAAAAGTGTAAATGTTTTCACTCAAAAACACTGTAACCAATAGTTTTTACCCAACCTTCGTAAACATCTGTTATCAGTTAACCACAGTTCCTATCAATTATTAGTTATTAGTTATTACCTAACCGTTATTAGTTATTAGTTAACCAAACACTTTTCCCATTAACTTTTAGTTATTAGTTAAACACAATTCCTATCCGTTATTAGTTGCAACTAATAAAAATATAACACACTTTACCTTTTTGGTATACCAACTTCTTTTTCTCTTTTGCTGCAGCTTGTATATTACACTTTCACAAAAACCAGGCGCCGTTACGAAATGTTTGTTCAGATTCCACAAAAGACACTATTTAACACTAAATAAACTCTAAGAAATATCAAATATGAAATTCTAAAACATTACGAGTGACCAATTTACGTTATGTTAATATAATCTCAACGATTTCGAGTGAGAGAGAGAGAGAGAGAGAGAGAGAGAGAGAGAGAGAGAGAGAGAGAGAGAGAGCGAGAGAGAGAGAGATCTGACTGCCTCGAGGTCTTAAGATAGAATAAAATCTCTTCCTATATGGAAACGGGAGAGGGCAAATGTCAAAAACGTTCTTGGTACGAAAGCTTCTCGAATCTTCGAAATCTGATGCAATCTTACATAACAAAATGTGCAATACCCACGTGGGACTCTGCAAAGACATACACGTACAAGATAATTCTGCTCAACAGATACGTACCCGATCGAAACGGAGGTTAAGTGATAATTAAAATGGACAAGTTTTGACAACAACGCAGATTCGAGCTCGCTCGCTATCACACGTGTTGAAAGAAAAGTTAAACATTTGTAGCTTCCAAAAGACAAAGATCTCTCTCTTTTTACGTTATATACATATTCTTTTACAACATGCAATGCGAAATCTGAACACACATTTTAAAACATCCTATTCTAAGCTATCTAGGAATCTGAAAAAATGTTGCATAATTCTACATGATATTTAAAAGAGGGGAAACATGCATTTTGAAAGTAGCAATATATAATATATATATATATATATATATATATATATATATATATATATATATAATATATATATATATATATATATATATATATATATATATATATATATATATATATATATATATATATATTCGTCGGTGTGCTTCTTTGTGTCTTCTGTATACGCTTGGATGAGTGTATAGTGAGGGAATATGCAAGAATCCCTTTAAAGTGAGACAGAGAAAGGAAAAAAAAAATCTTCAGGAAAACGTGGTAAGAAAAACTTTTTACTAATGAGTGAACTGAAGATTCGGGAAACTGAAGGAGAAATTTCCATCCCGGTCGAGCACGCCTTAGAACGAAGAAGAAAAAAGAATAAGACGTTGACATTTTTCACTCGTTCGCTCTCTCTCTCTCTCTCTCTCTCTCTCTCTCTCTGCAGTGCGTTGTGTGTAAAATCCAAAGTTCCTGGTGCGCCACTTTTGATCCAAAACCATTCAGACAACCTGCGAGAGAGAGGAGAGAGGATGTGAGAGTCGGGAGGAGAGACGAAGAGAGATGAGAAGAGAAGGAGGACAAATGCACAAAATAGAGGATGA
>NC_061100.1:122034087-122046587 GCF_015104395.2 Macrobrachium nipponense
ATTATATAGTAAATAAAGGTAATGTCACAAAGCAAAATAAATAGATAAATAAATAAATAAATAAATAAATAAATAAATAAATAAAAAATTACGAAAAATTGCATGGAAATGGTCAATATTCGAGAAATACCAGGGTTTATAAAACTACAGGGTCAATATAGAAAATTATATAAAAGAGAACTATAAAAGAAAATGAACGGACACTAACTTTCAACTGAATTAAGATTGCTTACATATTAAGAAATACCAAACGCCATCATTCAAACAAAATACAAACAAAAATAAATAACCGATGAGCACTCTTATGTTAGCTTGAAAATGAAGGATTAAATTTTCTTTGCGACCGCAATTCAAAGGAATATGTATTTGTGGAATCACATGAAAATAAGAGGGCAAGGATCTTAAATTTACGTTCAAGAAGCATCATCACTGGACAAAATATCTATTCATTACCATAATGAAAGTGCGAAGGATGAACGCTAAGCTCTTCGCGTCAATCCCTCAGCTAGCTCAAATACGCACCTCTATTTTGTTCGCTCGAATAAAATAACGCCCAAATCTCTCTCCTTGAAAAATGAGAAAAACGTAAGGGAAAAATAAAATAAAGAAGTAAAAAGGGAGGAAAAAGCCCTGAACTTCCAAGGTGAGACAGGAGGATTTAGTGGCATAATTCGTGTTGTGATCTTGATCAAACGGCTGGGGCGGAATCGCTGATTTTATCAGCCTCGAATTCCTACGTGTGAAATTACAACTGGAGGGAGGGAGCAACGTCGTCAACAGGAGATGAACGAGGGAAAGGAAGTGTAATAGAAGAATAAGAAGAAGAAGAAGAAGAAGAAGAAGAAGAGCAGAGTTAAGAAGGCACAACTGTAATTGGAGCAACCGGGGATAAGCTTATGAACAGTAACCATCTCAGGGCATAAATCCGTTTAAGACTTATAACTTGAATTCACTAAAGCTCATCTGTTATCAAAACCTCTGACGTAGAAAAAAAAAAGGAGAAAGAATTCCTTTCCCATCTGTAATAGATAATAATTGTTAAAAAAGAGAACGCTGTAATCTATTGAGCTCAATCGAGTGCACCTATTCTCATGGGGTTAGATCTCGTTCTAATTATTCGTTTGATTTATCCATTACTTTGGTCCTGTGTTAATCCTACGGCTTCTAACATGTCAGCCTTCCGGAAGAAATAACAACAATAGTAGTAACAAATATTTCTACAATTAGACTTACTAGTGGGGAATTATAATGATTTTCTTTCTGACTTTGATGAAACGTGGTATGATGTAAGCTCTGAGGTCTATAATTGTTTCCCGAGACATATTTTATTTCATCTAATTTTCTCGGGCTCGTATTAATTCCAAGGCCAAAATACTTCTTTCTGTAGTCTTCAGAAACTATGATCAAGGTCTCAGGTCATCAGAATTCAAAATTTTGTGTTGAGAGTATTTTCGTTTGACCTTCACCCTATTTTTAAGGTCACTATTTAATTTAAAGGGAAACGGACACTCTCCTGTTTTGACGAAACGTGTTTCCGGTAAAATTGGAAATTAACGAATATTTTCCTTGAAAAGATTTTGCCGTGATGTATTTTTCAAGGTCTTAGGAAAATTTTTAAAGACAATATTATAATTTCTCCATTTCTCATTAGTGATTAGGCACTCTACATATTTTTATAATGTATTACTCAATTAAAATGTGGAAATTTAAGCTTTTGTGCTCTCTAAATGATAGAAGCATGATAATGAAACGCCTTCGCTTTCAGAACCTGTGATATGATGTTTAATATTTAAGACCTGAAGGTGGAACGTGTGGCTGAGTGATTCACTTAATCGATTCACTAAAATTATATCAATCCTTATAGATAGAATGGAATTTAGGTCAAAGGTCAAACACTGGGACCACACGAATTTTCTTTACCATTATAGTTGATTTATGGTTTGGTTGGTCCAAGGAACTTAACGAGTACAGATCAGTGAATTTATTTTCTTGTAATTATCAGAAACAAAGTGAATAGAACAATGCGAATTCTCAGTGCATTATCCTAGAAAACCTTACATCACAAGGAAGTGAAAACTCATTAATCATTTGTCGACGTTGTTCTAGGAAACCCCTACAGAAAAGTGTTGCTGATTTGGTTGTTCTGAAAGACACGGAAGAATCAAGGAAAGTGAATTCTCGTTATGTGATTGAAGCTGCATCGCGCCTTCACTTCTTTCATTTCCTGATCCTAATGTGCGTAATCATTTTCCCGGATCTTCGTTCAGATAGATCTTTCTCTTTCCTTTCCTCCTCCTCCTCCTCCTCCCGCTCTTCGTCTTCCACCACCTCGAAGCCACCGAACAGAACCAGATGGATCAATAAACTTAGCAATTGCGTGATTCCAAGTCTCATTGAGTGAGGTGCCACTTGAAGGGGCCGATTTGACGCCGTTCACCACAATATTTTCAACCCGGAGAAAATCGTCGAGTTTTTGCTGGTTTCCTCTTTCCTCTCTCGCTCTCCTTTCTCTGGGGATTTTCTCTCTTTTTTTTTTTTTTATCTTTATAGCCTTTGTTGAAGTCTACTATAGATAATAAAAGTTGGGGAGTTATGCCGTATGTATGGTTAAAGTTTTCGTTCAAACATACAGACACATACGCACATGCATGAACGCACACACACACACACACACATATATCATTTTATAATATATATATATTATATATATATATATATATATATATATTTATATATATATATATATATTATAGATATATGTGTGTGTATATACGCTCACGTATGTACAGGCGTGCATACATATAGAACCGGTTTATTATTTCATCCACATTTTGTTTTCAAAGGCCTCGAACACCTGGGTTCGCTTTTTTGTTCTTTTCCCGTTTTTGTGTCCGTGTGATTTCTCCTTTTTCCTCTCGGCGATAAATTGTCTGAAGCCTCCATCTTTTTACCAGTCTTTTCCCTCCCTCTTTTTAGGGATAAAATTGAAGAAAAATGGAGAAAAAATCCCCACGTGTGAATTGACTTTCCCCTATTTCACCCCCATATAGCCTCCTTTTTCTTTTTTCCTCACCCAGAAAATTCCAGTTTTTAGGGATTTTTTTCTTTATTACTTTCTATTTTTCTGCATATCTATTCTGCGGCAAGCAAAGCCTCAAAGAGACCTCCTGTTTCATTAATGGAAATGCGATCGACTCAAATTGAATATACTCAGGGTAATAAGATCTCTTTTCAAAGTGGATTTTCTTTTGTGAAAGTCTATTAAGAAAATTGCTTTTTTTAATGAATATAGATTTTTCGCCACAATACTTTTACGTCCTTTATTTATCTTTAACTTATAAGCTCAAGAAGGGTGATGATAGCATCCGCCTTCAGAGGTTCAAAGAGAGAGAGAGAGAGAGAGAGAGAAAGAGAGAGAGAGATTCAAAATATATTTTCGTATCATCGGTGGGAAGCACAAAAGGTTATTATGCTCTTTGAACCGTCCGCCTGTCAGTAATACTTTATTGGATTTGGGATAAAAATAAAAAAAGTAAGAAACTGGAGATATTTGAAATGAAATTATAGCGTTCTGGTCGGCTGTTTAGCCCCTTTCATATTAAACTGAAAATTCTACAATTTATTATAATAAAAACTAGTGATGACAAAGTAATGGTAATTATATTACTTCTGAAGTTAATACAAGTATATTCTGGGAATTGTAAATACTAGAAGCAAAAGTCATCACAGGTTTCCGCAGCTGACTCAAGCCAACGGATTTTGAGCTTATAATCTTGGATGAATTAAGATGCTGCCCGAATATCTATGCAATGTGTATTTCTTGCTTGAAAAGCATTTTTCTATATGCGTTTTATCAGTTGCACAAATATTTATTCTACTATGTTGTACCACACCAAACATTTGTGTAGAAAGTTTATGACTGGTGCTGTTACGAAGTAAATTCGATGGGTAAACCATAGAAATTATACTTATGAAAAAAACGAAAAATAAAACTAGCAAAAACGTATGCCGGGAAAATTAGCCAGGAAGGAAAGGTGATAACGTGGTTGATTGACATACCCATCAATATAAATCAGGGAACTCGCATAGCGATATTTCGGTTATTTCTGAAAAAAAACATCTCTTTTTTTATTTATTTATTTTTATTATCATTTTTTTTTTTTTAGGATTTCTATATTTTTCACGTAGCACCTGGAAGACTACATAGTACGTGATAGCGTCAGCGGGGCACTAGAAGAGTTCGATAACCTGGAGCGTCTCGGATAAAAACTACGAGAAAAGAAACAGATGAGTGGAGATTTGTGGAAGCTAAAACACAGGGAAGACTCGTGTGGCGGAATTTCCCAGGAGCCTTTTACGTCGCGCTGGGTCAGAAGAGATGATGATCATAAAAGATTTTAATGTACGACTACCGACTCTAAACTAAGATTAATAACAAGAATATCACGATTGCCTGCACCTTGATACGGCATAAATTAACCAATTTTCTCTTGGTGACCCTGAGGTATCTACGACCTAGTCTATTATAATGTTCCTCCGGGAAATTCCACACCAGCGTTTATTTCTGAAGAGTTCTTAAGAGACTTTATACTAAATTTACATTCGTGTAGTATTTTTATAATTCTGTTTCATTACATTCGTGAATACGCTTACATTCAAGTCTGGCGATATTGGAATTCTGTAGAGCCTTTCTCATTATGTAAAAGAGCTACAAAAATGCAGTTTCATCTAAAAATTCTAATTTCGAAAAAGTGACGATCATACCAAATTGTAGCTAAAGTTCAGGTGATTATTGTCCAATTTCTAGTCTTTATTGTAAATGTAAATGTTTACGATTAATTTATCCTTCTGGATGAATCCATGAATGAAATACTACTTTGTACAGGAAATGCTGAGAGAATTTCTGAACACCTGTGATATTCTAACTCTACACTTGCGTTGGTCTGACTTCTTCGGTTGATTTTAAATGAGAAACTTGTATGACTAAGGATTACACTTAATTCAAGCCTGGTCGCACCAAGTATAGAGTACAGACTCATTATATATATATATATATAATATATATATATATATGATATATATATATAATATATATATATATATAGATATATATATATATATATAATATATATATATATATATATATATATATATATATATCTCACCAACCCAGCGCTGCCCGGGGAAACTTTGAATGACAGTCTATGTATAGGGGGAGGAAAAGTGGAAAGGGAAAAGGGGGGAGGAGGAGGGGGAAGGATGGGGGAGAGATGGAAATAGGAAGAAGGGGAGTGGTCTATGTTGATGGTCCGACTGATAAAACTACTTTTTCCATGAACGTTCACCCTTTGAGCAGTCATGGGTGAACTGACAGCTATTACTGTTGTGGCTGTCCCTATTAGACAGGTATTAGTGTTATGACTGTCCCTGTTATCAAGAAATTACTGCTGTGATTGTCCCTTTTATTTAGGTATTACTTTTCTGTCTGTCCCTTTCATCCAGATATTACTGTGATGGCTGCACCTTTTATCCAGGAATTACTGTGGTGACTGTCCCTTTTATCCAGGTATTACTATTGTGACTGTCACTTTTACTAGGCCATTAATGTGCTGTCAGACACCTTTAACCAAATATTACTGTGCTGTCAGTCACTTTTATCCATTTATCACTGTGGTGACTGCCCCTTTTATTCAAATATTACTGCGCTGTCTATGCCTTTCATCGAGGTATTACTGTGGTGACTGAAAAGTATATCTAGGTATTACTGTGGTGACTGTTCTTTTCATCCAGATATTACTGAGCTGTCTGATACCGTTAACCAGGTAGCATAGTACTATCTGTCCTTTTATGCAGGTATTACTGTGGTGACTGTCTCTTTTATCCAGTTATTACTGTGGTGTCTGTCAACTTTAAAGAGGCATTACTGTGATGTCTGTCCCTTTTATACAGGTATTACTGTGGTGACCGTCCCTTTTATGCAGATATTATTGTGGTGGCTGTCTTTTTTATCCATATGTTATTGTGCTGTATGTTCCTTTTACCCAGGTATTACTGTGGTGACTGAAAAGCTTTTTTAAAATTACAGTTCTATGGTCTCAAGTGCATGAAATGCGGTATGATAAACCCGTAGAGTTCATTTATTACTATTACAAGTTACAAAGGGAAGGGTGAAGTGGGATGAGGGAAGGGGGTACTCTTTTGAAACCAACCCTATTATCCAAGTTGGGCCAAATGATGGGCACGGGCCTCTGTGAGCTTTCTGCTGAAGTGTTCTACTAAAATAATATCTGAATTTTCATCTAAGCTTCGTCCTGCATTTTGAGATTCCTTTTTTAGAGAATTTTACAGGCTACATCCTCCGAGTGTAAATAATGGTTTCCATAAACGGATATTACTTAGAAATCTTCTGTATTTATAGCTTTGATCACTGCACTAAGCTGAGAATGAGTTCATCATTTTCATCAATAGCTATGCAGCACCTGTCTCCTTGTCAAGTATAACAGAAATTCCTTTCTTGATCGATCGGACGTCCGTTTCTTTCCCACCACCAATGGCTGTGGACAAAATTTCATCTTGCTGCATTCTCGCGTGTCTGTGAGCATACACGATGCATGAGCTTACAGACTTAATGGATTTTTCCTTGGCTCTAACTGGTACATGTTAGCATGAATCTTACGTTAAGCGAAGTTAGGTCTCTTTTTAATCACGGTCATTTTAAACTTTATATGTCTGTTATGTATTTTTTTTTTTATTTGATAATCACCACCTTCAAAATGAACTGAAGCAATGTTTAATTATGTTCACCAAAATTGAACTCTCACTTTTTTATGTACTATAAAACTGGCTATAGATGCACGGTTCACGTGGCAAAGGGTGATATCCATTTTTGTATATCTTAATGTAATATTAATCGAAAATTATTTTTTACTTAATCGTGAGTTTTGCTACCATTATTTCTTTATTAAATAGTGTGATTGTAAAATCTCAATTTTGTCACAATTATTATAATAATGAGATTACTGATTTCTGAAATGCATGGTTTAATATATACAAGCCTTTTCCACCACAAAAAATAAATTGTATGAGCGAGCGTAACTGGACTTGCTAATGAATGCCACATTCAATGCGTACTGTCACTTTAGGGTCGGGTAAATGTTCAGAACTACACTGTAAACTATTTAGCAATATGGCATCACTAACTGTGCTGGATCATCTACTTGCCGTCTGATTTGTAGGAAATCTACACATTGCAAAAATATTTGCATCGCAGAAACTTCTTGATAAACAAAAATAAAAGTTAAATGGAGATTGGCTGGCCATTTTTTTTTTTTTTTTTTTTTTTTTTTTTTAACGCGGTGAGCTACGGAAATGTGTGAGAATCTGTTGATCCACTTTCCTTATTGTGGACATATACTCTGAGGGCACGTGCCAGTGGAAGCGAGAAATAGGATTGGCAACGAACAGCAGGAAAGCTGTGCCGGAATTGATTGGGATAACATACTGGGAAAAGGGCTCACCAACCCTTCGAAAAGCTGCACGAATTATCAGAAATGATCAACAAAGAAAATGCAGAAGATAAAAATGCAGCTGAGCGACTAAGTGAGGTTAAAAAGCCCCCCAACTTTAAGGAGAGTTACCAGATCTTCCTGATGCTTTAAGGCATCGTAGATGTCGGTTTTGTTGCCAATCAAAAGAGCAAAACATATCTGTCTAACAAAGACTACCAAAGCAAAGGTCAACTGCGAAAAGGAGTTGTCAGAAATACACTTAGATAAAAGGATTCTCATTAATCCCATTTTGTTTGTTGCCGGGTAATTTAATGGCTGATTTGCAAAGGCACACAGACAGTGAAATCTCCTATGTGACACTATTGCTTGGCTCATGTGGTTACGGACTACCTTCCTAAATGCTCTTTGTGCACGCATGAAGAAGCATATCTCGCTCGTGTTTCATACTAAGTGAAAAACAGTGATGCCACTAAAGTAACACTCTGGCTATTCATCCTCTGATCTTTATTATAAGATTTATTATGAAAAAGTAACAATGTTGCACTGTTCACGCGTTGGCATACATCAACGCTTAACTGCAAAATATAACTGTCATATCTATGTCGGTATATGTCCGTCTCTCGCCTCCAATATGTCGATGACTGTTTTGAATGGGTAAACATAGATCAGGCTATCATTTCCCGGTCATACGTACAGGTCTGTTATATCAGTAATAACTATTATTTCGATGCATAGTTATTATATAGTGTATCTGATACTGACTAATGATTTTCTTCTGATCTCACAACTACAGATGTGAACACTGACTTCGGTGCTTTCAATTCAAAATGAATTGCAACTGAACTCTATTGATTGATAGAGTAATAATAATGCAAAAAGAAGGGTATTTCAACACAGTTAATTCGCCTTTAATGCCTTTCCTAAAACAGTTTAGCATATGTTAAATACCTCCAGGGAAAATGTTGTCAGAATGTGACATGTTTAACAAACATGAAAACAGTCACCTTTTGCGTTCAGAAAAGTAAAAGTAAATTCTGATATAATCACCGTATAAACTTTTCGGATGGCAACGATGAGTAAGGGGAGGTAAATTAGACCTAAAGAAGTACGCGCTGAGAATCATGGTACGAGATTTCTGTTGGTTACAAAAAGCAAGAAATCTTTCGAGTCATGACAGTTTTTTAATCTGGTCTGAAGACCTGTACCTGATATTACCTTTGTGCCCCTGGAAAGAGAGTGGTTTTCCAGGGCAGAGATCACAGTGAACCTGTATAAGATCGTCCGTGTTTGCTTGCATCAAGATGTCACCGGCATTCGTGCCGTGGTCCTTCATCTTGATGAATTTGGCCTTGACGTCGATGAGATAAGGAAACTTCCGAGGGATCTGCTTCTGGATGTCCAGAAACACCGACTCGGCCACTGGAAGCGGTATTCCAGTGACCAAGGCTTCGACCTTCGAGTGACCCACCAGTTTTGGATGGAATATCTTGACGACTTTGCCTGACTCACAAAACTTGTTGTGGAAATACTGAATTAGCAGAATTTTGAAATACTCTGGGTATTCAGTACTGGAGTCTAGAGTTAAGAGAATCACCCTTTCAGACAAATACTGCAAGCCTTTCAAGTAGTCTGGAACATGCATTTGACGTTCCAGCGCCTGGCAAATATCCCTCTGGATATTCTCGCTGTTGGGTGAATGGTAATAGCTGTCTGTCGGTATTTCAAAAGCAATGGAGTGCTGGTAAACTATCGGGAAAGCCTGCATGTCTCGACACAGTTCTTGGAAGCTTTTTCCCTGGAAGAGAGAAATGAAAAGATTAGTACACTACTTATAGTTGCATAATTGAAGGGTGCACATGCAGTCTAAATCTTCTACAAGTGCACATTTCCTGAATGCTAAGGAGATTAAAAATAAAAGACAGAATTGAGTCGGTACATGTGTCATGTATACACACTATTTTTGTTGAAAAACTTGAAAAATATTATTCTAGACACACATGCCAGCGTTCACACGCACAAGCTCATACACACACAAACTATGCATATACTATTTTTACATATACATATAGGAAGAAATACAGACTTGCAATACATTTCATATACTTGTATTCTTAAATGTAAACCTGGATGATCTTACTTTCGAGTAAAATCTTAATCGCTCTGATTTCCAAATTTATTCCCTTGCTTGATTTGGCTTTTTTTGTCTTGCCCTAAATTGCAACTCAAGAGAACCTAGACTAGATATCATTATTCCTAAATATTTGAAAGATTAAGCTTCATTAAGTCTTTTCCTTACCTAATTTTATTTCATTCATTTGTGCATACTACGTCTTCACTACTTCAATCAAGTTTCTGTTGCTACTCTCCGACTAGTATTTTCCTTAAAAAATCTATGAGAAGGTCAAACAGAAAAGTAAAAATAATATTCCCTTGTAGTGCCAGGCTATTTACTGCAAATTCATCTGGCAAGACTTCTTCGTTCACGAATAATTCTAATTATGTTTACGTCTTCCACAGAATTCCACTGTAATTTGTCTGTGGACGCTGCCTAATACCTTTTCTTAATCAACGAAAACCATTAGCGAGGTATTTTTAGGTTCCTTTTGCTTCGGCATGATACACCTTAAAATAAATATTTCATAAATGTAATTTCTTTCCCCAGCCTGTTGTGAATACGCATTGACTCTAGAGCATTTTCATGACAACCGACGTATGTGTAATGCCTCTATATTTACCACATTTACATAGGTCAGTTTTCTTGGTACCTTGGCTATGACTTCCAACTCCCAATTCTCAGGCGCTCTGCAAAGTAACGAATTACTTAAGATGTGTTACTTCTATTTCAGCCATAGTCATCTCCACAGTGATTCCTCCACAGTAATTCCTCCACAGTGATTCCTTCATAACCTGATGTTTCACCATATCTGAAGATTCATTTTATTGATGTCACGTCAACAACTGTGAATTCATTCATTAGCACATTCAGTTGTTCAACACCTTCTGGATCATTAATCAAATTAATTCCCTCTTACCCTTCATTCATGACTTCTCAAAACACAGAGTAACCAGCGAGTACCGTACCCCAAATGAGAACAGAGTAGGTTGAAATAAGCAAGTGAAATGATAACTTTAGTCACAACTATACATAATCATAAGTGAAAGAAGTATAAGAAGAGGAGCACTTCAGCAAAAATAATAAAAGTGGATAAACACTTCAGCCCCAAATAGGGCGCTATACACTGTCAAGGACACATAGGCCACACCAGTAAGATGAACTAATAGATATTACAATCACATGTGTAGAGCACTTTTGTTATAATTGACAGCACCTGCACTAAAGAAAGAGGTGAAGACCACTTCAGCTGAAAATATAGTGCCTCTAATATCTAGAATAAACAGAGAACCCTTCATCCCGAGAGAGAGAGAGAGAGAGAGAGAGAGAGAGAGAGAGAGAGAGAGAGAGAGAGAGAGAGAGAAACGGAAGGAAATAATTCTTATATAAAAAAAAAGATTGTGGAGGATACTTGACTAACAGAAAGCTGCAATGACTGACGAAAATTGATGAAAGTAATACAACAGCCAGAAAATGCAGAGTACCTCAGCCAGGGGGATAATAGACACGAGGAAATGAATAGAAAGACTGATGCTGTAATGAGGAGCACTTCAGTCAAAAAGACAGAGATGACAAAACGCAAAATCAGCTCAAATGAAGACTGTAAATGAAGAGGCTGTTAAAGTAAAAATAAAGGTGATGTCACTTAAGTTAAAAAGACAGACGATGCAACAAGTACTAGAAATAGCGATCACTGTAACAAAAATGGTGGTTGCTACAACAAACACAACGAACAAACAAAAGGGGATTTCAAGCGCCTCAGTGGCGTGGTTGATATGGTGTTTGCGTTCCACCTCGGTGGTCGCGGGTTCGATTCTCGGCCATTCCATTGAGGAATGAGAGATGTGTATTTCTGGTGATAGAAGTTCACTCTCGACATGGTTCGGAAGTCACGTAAACCCGTTGGTCCCGTTGCTGAATAACCACTGGTTCCATGCAACGTAAAAGCACCATACAAACAAACAAACAAACAAAAGAGGATTTCAGCTGGAAAGAGATTCGCAGTTAGCAGAGAACACTTCAACTAAAGGAAACAATAAAAAAAGATTAACAGAAAGTGGTCAGCAATTCAACCGAGGGAGCATGGGAAATTAGGCTCAACACATGAACTAACAAAAGGAAATTGGTGAATCGTATCATTCTACACAGAAGAATGACATCCGCTTTCCGTATTCTCATTCTTGAAGGTAGCATGTAAGATTGAGTATGTCCCGTCAGAGAACCAGCTTTATTGTTCCTGTAACCAGAAGAAAGGAAACAATAAGACCACACTAAGAGAAGATTAAACCTCACACATAATAAAGAAGAAGAGACACCAGCGTTAGGAACCAAATTACGTAAAAAGAAAGTCTTCCAACCCTTCTTTAAGGAGCCATGACCACCAAGAAACCAGAAATGGGCATGCAGCAAATCCTTTATGATTTATTAAGTTGTTACAACTACTGTTATCTCCTCCGAAGCTCATATGGTTTCGGAGAAAAGAAGGACGATGCCAGTCCTCTAATTCGACTTATTCGTGGTCTTTAGATGCCCTGGGAATTTTTCTTATTGACTACAATTTTGGATTTTTCGCTACCGCACGAACACGTTGGGATACAATAGAAAATTCTGTGGGTATATATACGTACATACGTGCATATATATGTATATACATATATATATATATATATATATATATATATATATATATATACATATATATATATAAAAGTATATATATATATATATTTATATACGTATATATATATATATAATATACATATGATATATATATGTATTACATGTATATATATATGTATATATAATATATATATATATATATATATATATATATATATATATTATATATATATATATAAACAGAATTCCCTATTGTATCC
>NC_061100.1:122051587-122071587 GCF_015104395.2 Macrobrachium nipponense
TCTGAACTGGTCTTTAAGACACTTCGCTTGCTTTAGACAAGTACTTCTCGCTAAGAAGGCCTAATTTTAATGTTCCTAAAATGAATTTTATGCTAAGTTCCCTTTTTTATTAGATGATGCTTTTACGAAAACATTTTCCCACCATATCCAAAATAAGTTTGGAGCTATCAAGGTTCATTTGATTCCCATTAATCCTGTTACCATTGGGTCATTATTCAAGTTTAAAGATAGTTTGTGCCCTTATATGTCCTCCGGGTGTGTTTATAGCTATAATTGTCCTAAATGTAATTTAGGAACTTATATTGGATCCACCAGGAGGCTTCTGAAGGTACGCATAGATTCACATCGTGGAGTAAGTTATAGGACAGGCGGCAAAATTGCAAACCCAGAATTTTCTAATATTAGAAATCATTCGAAAATATGTAAAACCTCCATTGAAAACAAGGACTTTACAGTTGTAGGACGAGCTTCCAACAGCCACGATTTGACAATCTTAGAATCGTTAATGATTAAACGACTCGCTCTTGTTGAATAGTCAAACCTCTGCTGGCACACTGTACCTTTCTTAGTCTCTTCCTTTTATCTCCAGTCTTGGCATTGCCGCTGAATAGGTTGGTCCAGTTTTACTTTACTTGAATATGTCTTATTATTTTTTGGTTTCATTTTTTTTTTTTTTACTTATTTTAATAAAATTTTTGTCCTGTTTAGTTAACGTTTTTTGTTTTAAGGTGTCTTTTTAGTATTTTTAATATTTTAAGTTTGTAATTATTGTGCAACTTTTAAATCTCAAATTCTTAGCTTTATTGTAATTTATTTTATGCTATCTATTTTGTACAGCCCTCGAAAATGTAATGAAGACATTACGAAACGTCGGGAATAAATTGACCCTTTTATCAAGTCTTTATGTCCTTCTCCTCATTGATGTATATCCGGCTGTGGCCACCGATGTTTGGATGTTGATTGGACCTCTACGCGTGTCTTGGGCCCTTTCTACTGGACCGTACCTGTTCTGCTGCAATGGAACTTCGCAGCTTCTTCTACGTGTTTCTGTTTCTGCTGAGGATTAGATCGAGGGGATGTGCTCATTTTCATGAACTCGTCAGGCGACGTTATGGTGCTGACTTACTGTCAAAATGCAGGAATTTAGAAAGACATTACCGTAAACTGGAAAAAGCAAAACTTGATCTGGAATTTCTACAGTATTGCTCTTTAAATAACATTGTGCCGAATTTGTGAAGTTCAAGCTTTATAAATCCTCTCTATATTCGTCACAGTTTTACTCTGAGACTACTAGGAAATTACTTATATTGAAATAACTAGTAAACAAAGGATTATTGAGCAACATTTAAGTGTCGTTAGCAAGTACCGTTCAGAGGTTGTCTCTAGTCTCTCTCTTATCGATAGCATTATTTTTAGGACCCTTTTTAACAAAACTTTACTGGGGGGGGGGGATTTTATTGACAATGTGCAACTACGTCACAACAAAAAGCTAAAAAACTTAGGCATTTCTATTCCTAAATTTGACACAAAACGTACCTCTGTTTTTTAACTTTTCTAACTATGTGTTTATCTAAGAGGGAAGAATTGTTTCTCCTTTCTCTGGGTTTGGATTTCTGCCTGCCTAATTTTAAACCTAACTATTATAAATTTTTTTTGCCATTAGAATCTATTTTTCATAGACTTAAATCGCTGCCTTTTGATGTCCACCTTGGTGATCTCCAAAATCGTTTATTTGAGCTGTCACATAACACTTTCAGAAAACTAAAGACCCAATGGACCCCTTTTTTTAAAAAGACTGATTTTAAGATCCTACAGGAACTATCACAGAAAGAAGACCTCATAATCACCAAACCAGATAAAGGTAAGGGAGTTGTTTTATTGAACAAAGTAGATTATATTTACGAAAATGGAAATCATTCTTAATGATTCCTCCAAGTTTCAGATGGTTGGATCTCCCAATTATGCAAACATTTTTAAAACGGAAGATAAAATTAACCGTTTCCTTAGAACTCTGAAAAGTGAAAATATTATCAATAATGAAACTTACCAAGATTTGTTTGTCACAGGCTCGTCTTATGGTATCCTCTATGGGCTACCAAAGATTCATAAAGAAGGTGTTCCTTTACGACCAATTCTTGCTTCATACAATGCCCCCAATTACAAATTAGCAAAGTTTCTCGTTCCCTTGCTTGAGCCATTAACCACAAATAATTACACCTTAAAAAATTCTAGTCAATTTAAAGAAAAAATTTTGTTGCAAGATTCAGACTGTTCATGACAGCTTGATGTAGAATCGTTGTTTACTAATGTACCCGTGGAGGAAACTATCAGTATAATTTTAAATAGGCTTTTTCCCAAACCCGACTCAGTTTTTAGTGTGGTTTAACCGTACGTTTTTTAAGACTCTTTTAAGCTTGGCTGTGCTGGACACAGCCTTTATTTTTAACGGTAAGTTATACAAGCAAGTTGATGGCATGGCAATGGGAAGTCCTCTCGGTCCCACTTTTGCCAACATTTTTATGTGCTCCCTGGAGGAGCACTTCTTAGATGACTGTCCTTTAGCCTGCCGCCCCCACCTTTTCTATGTAAGGTACGTTGATGATACCTTTGCCCTTTTTAGACGTAATTATGATGCGATCCATTTCTTGATTTTATAAATGTACAACATTCCAATGTTAAGTTTACCACCCTGGAAAAGAAATTGAAAATCAGCTTTCTTTTTAGACGTCCTTGTTTTAAGAGAAAATAATATTTTTAACACCACGAGTTTTAGGAAAAGAACGTTCACGGGCTTAGGGTCAAATTTTTATAGTTTCTGTTCTTTTAATTTTAAAATTAATTCTGTTTTTACTCTCCTCCACAGGGCTCTTACGCTAACTTCTGATTGGTTTCTGTTCCAAGATGAGATCGCCTTTTTATGCAACAGAATTTAAAGAAACTGCTTCCCATCTGAACTGGTCTTTAAGACACTTGCTTGCTTTTAGACAAGTACTCTCGCTAAGAATGCCTAATTTTAATGTTCCTAAAATGAATTTTTATGCTAAGTTCCCTTTTTTATTAGATGATGCTTTTAGGAAAACATTTTCCCACCATATCCCAAATAAATTTTGGAGCTACTAGGTTCATTTGATTCCCATTAATCCTGTTACCATTGGGTCATTATTCAAGTTTAAAGATCGTTTGTGCCCTTATATGTCCTCCGGGTGTGTTTATAGCTATAATTGTCCTAAATGTAATTTAGGAACTTATATTGGATACACCAGGAGGCTTCTGAAGGTACGCATAGATTCACATCGTGGAGTAAGTTATAGGACAGGCGGCAAAATTGCAAACCAGAATTTTCCTAATTTTAGAAATCATTCGAAAATATGTAAAACCTCCATTGAAAACAAGGACATTACAGTTGTAGGACGAGCTTCCAACAGCCACGATTTGACAATCTTAGAATCGTTAATGATTAAACGACTCGTCCCCTTGTTGAATAGTCAAACCTCTGCTGGCACACTGTACCTTTCTTAGTCTCTTCCTTTTATCTCCAGTCTTGGCATTGCCGCTGAATAGGTTGGTCAGTTTTACTTTACTTGAATATGTCTTATTATTTTTTTGTTTCATTTTTTTTTTTTTTTTTTTTTTTTTACTTATTTTAATAATTTTTGTCCTGTTTAGTTAACGTTTTTTGTTTTTAAAGGTGTCTTTTTAGTATTTTTAATATTTTAAGCTTGTAATTATTGTGCAACTTTTAAATCTCAAATTCTTAGCTATATTGTAATTTATCTATTTTGTACAGCCCTCGAAAATGTAATGGAAGACATTACGAAACGTCGGGAATAAATTGACCCTTTTCATCAAGTCTTTATGTCCTTCTCCTCATTATGTATATATATATATATATTATGAGTAATATATATATATATATATATATATATATATATATATATATATATATATATATATATATATATATATATACGTATGTGTATGTAGTATGGTACTTAATGAATTCAATGCTCATGAATATAGCCTTTCTCATAATAGTGGCTTCAATGGTCATTACGATAAAAAAAGAAAAAACCCATATGGTAAAAACTTCCACATCTAATAAAAGGGAGGAATTTCCAGTGGATTCCTGCACTACAGCCACCAGCAGAATTCCTGCACCGCTAACTATATTTCCATGAGAACCAGAACTTTAAGCTCACTAGGCAACAAAGAGGACTCTGAAATTCTTTTATTATTGCCTATGACATGACAGAAAGACTAAATAAAAGCTGAGAATTGACAGATAAAAATGTTAGGTCACTTTACCCAACTATCTTGGAAATATTTTCAATCTAAAATACTCGGAAAAAGTCTCGAAAAAGAACAGAAATTATAAATGAACTAGTTTGCACATTTTTCCTTCTACAATTCCCTATTCAGCATCGAATGAATGTCATTGTCCACATGCTAAACTAACTATCGATACACTGAGGACTATGGGTGTGCATACATAATCTACATTTAAATAACACGAATAAAAATATGTGTACATATATATGTATATATGTATATATATATATATATATATATATATATATATATATATATATATATATACATATACATATACCACACACTTTTATACATAGATATATATATTCTGCATAATGTACCTATGGATATATATATATATATATATATATATATATATATATATATATATATATATATATATATATATATATATATATATATATATATATATATATATTATAGTATATATATATATATGTATATATACGTATATATAGTATATATATATATATATATATATATATATATATATATATATATATATATATATATATAAAAATATATATATATATATATATATATATATATATATATATATATATATATATATATAATATATATATAATTTCTTCTTCCTTCCCACCGTCATGCCTAGATTAAGGGGTCGGTTGCCTGATGCGCCTTCTCCACTGCCTTCTATCAAAGGCATCATCCTCCACCAAACCTCTTATTTCCATATCTTCCTTCACTTTATCTCTCCACCATCTAATTCTCTGTCTCCCTCTCGATCTTCTTCCTTTAACAGGTTCCTCCCTAGCACTCTTCACTCCCTCCTCATCATCCACCCCCAACACATGCCCATACAATCTCAATCCTGCCTCTATTATCAACTCTGTAATCTTAACTAAGCTTGCCTTTCTATTTAGTCCAATCTCTCAAGCAGCGATATTCCCAATATCCACCTCAGCATTCTCATCTTGGTTCTCTCAAGCCTTACTTCCTCTTTTCTTCTTAGAGCCCATGTTTCTGATCCATGCATGAGCACTAGTCTTATCACTGTGCTGTAGATCTTGACTTTTAACTTGATTGACATTTTCTTATCACATTCTTCTCCAGCTACCTCTCTCTACTTCCCCCATGCAGCTTTTACCCTGCTGTCAACTTCAGCCTCACATCCTCCCTCTTGGCTTAAAGTAGATCCTAAGTATTTAAACTTTTCCACGTGTTTTATAATAGAGCCTCTTCTTTCTTGCATTACTATTCTGCCTCTATCTTCCCCACTGCTCACCAACACCTCTGTTTCATTCACATTCACCTTTAACCCACACCTCTCTAAAGACACCTGTCACTCTACAACTCTAAAATTTCCCAGTCAACTAACAACTATGTGCATAATTCTTTATTCAGGTGAAAAGAGACACCTTAGTTATATATAATATATATATATATATATATATATATATATATATATATTATTTATTTATATATATATATATATATATATACTATATACATATATATTATATATATAGATATATATATATATATACATATATATATATATATCAATATATATATATATATATATATATATATATATATATATATATATATATATATATATATATATATATATAGATATATATATATATATATATATATATATATATATATATATTTATTTGATATAAAAATAAAATGATAGACAGATTTGTACAGAAATGCTTGTGAATAAAACGGATCGAAATAGGCAAACTGGACAGAAAAGTATATGAATCATCGTAAAAGAAAAACAAATCGTTTTCAACAAATATCCTAGCAGTAAAGATATTTCATATGAACAAGAATAAAAAATTTCTGCAATTCAGATTTAATTCCAGTCCAAAAATATTACAACGTTCTGCTTTCAAGTGATCAGAAAATCCCCATTTTTTTTTTTTTTGTGTGGGGGGGGGTTTTTGTTTTCAATTCCACCCTAAAGACTTTGTTTTCAGCGATCGGCGATTCGATAGCAACTATAAAAGAGCGATCGAGCGGTTACTCACACGGAAATGCCTGCGTTACGCGAAATGCCGGGACGTTGGAGAGAAATAGCTGCAAAGAGTTAAAAAATATCGCGACAGATATGCCCGTAGTAGTGTATACAAAGGGTGACATTTAATCCGCGCGTGTATGTGTGTGCATTGGTTGGATAAAAACAATAAAGGGAAGGGCTTTTTACATTTTAAAGTGCTCTATATTTTGCTGTCGACTCTGAGTCGATATTATGAATGCTGGGATTTGAATTGTGAGATACTGTGGGCTTGTCAACGATTTAAAGAAATAAATAAATAAAATAAATGAATAATGTTTGCCTAGCTTAATTTAGCGTATCAAGTACGCTATCCAAAGCGAAGTACTTACAGGTTTTTAAAAAATTTCCTTATTAAAATAAGACAAATTTGCCTTAGTTTCTTAAATTATAATTTTATCATAACTAGCGGAACTTCAGAATTCATCAACATAATTGTCTGATACTCACCGAGCACTTCCGAGCACAGTTCTAAGAAAATATAAATGCAAATTACTGTACAGAGAAAGGCTTCACGGCCGAAATAAAACAAACTATTCAGATGGGCGTGAAAAAATGTTGAATGTGTTCAAAATGATATAATTAATCTGAAACCACTATAAATCTGATTATATATCGAACTTGCAAAAAGCTTTCCTGTAACTTGCGCCAAATATGTTCTTTGAGAACTGGAATTTCAAGTCAATGACAATTGTCGGCTTGTTCTAAAAAAACAAAAAATTTATATGAATATGAAACACAGATTGTACAAACAGAAAAGAAGAGTGTTATTTCTAAAACCAAAGCACATAGGTCACTGCTTCTAGAGCTAGATTTTCATGACGGAATTATTCTTAAAAAGTAACTTTTTAGATAGTAGTGTACCTAAATTCAGATCATGTATTACGTCATTAATAGACATAAGAAAAATGCTTACACTCCTATGGACGCAATAGAGGTAACATGAGTTAAAAGACACTGCATTACCTGCAATTTTATCGAACCAATTCCCTCGCCGATAAAATTACATTGGGATAATCCTTGTACTATTGCATCTTAGATGTAGAAAGCTTTAATTTTGCCTAATGAACCACGGAATTCTCTCCCTCCTTCCATATTCCTAATTTCTACAATCTTCACTTTCTTCGAGCTTCGTCCACTCTTCTCCCTTTCCTTCTTGAAAGGCTTTTCTGTGGGCACTTGTATTTACGGACACTGCTCTCAGCAATCGCTGGATAACCGCCACTTTGACCTTTTCAAGGGCACTGGGTATCCCTGCCCATCCCCCTGTCTAATGACATCTGGTATTTCGCCATCCTGTTCCTTTAAGATGATTGATTTATCGTAACTCATCTTCCTTGCTAAAACCAATGTGCGTCAATGGATTTTACCTTCAGTAAGAAAGGGTTAATCCATAATATTGCACACATGAGTAACGCTAATAGGCCATAATGAAACCCGAGAGCCCCAAAGTAGGGATAATTGATATCATAACTTCTGAATATAAAGTATCTCAGTTCATATTGTAGCAATTGATGGATCTTAAAAAAGAATTTCAGTACAATCTTCATATTGTGTAACGGAAAGAAAAAATTTCCTTTATAAGATCTGTTATAGATGCTATTGAAAGTAATTTATTGATTTCTCGTGGGTTAAAATATTTAGATTATCCTACAAATAAGTGTGTAATCTTATCTAGCATTTCCTCGAGTTATGTGCTCATTATTCTTCCCTTGCCCGAATGTCTTGGAAGCATAATCTTCTACTACTATGTATTTTATTCTGTATCCTTCCTGCTTTTATGAACCAGTAAAGGAAACGCAGTTAAATCCAAATAAACTGGTCTAACAAAAGAAGCATAATAAAAATAAATATAAAAACTTCTTAATTCTGTTTCTCTCGAGATATACAGCTTGTATTTGAGCCTAATGAAGGAAGGACAAACAGAAACGAGCTGAAGGACATTGCAGCATAACAAACAAAGAAACATGTGAAAATAAAATAAAAACTATATAATTTCGGACGAAATGGAAAAAAGATATTGAAATTGACAGGTAAAGAAAAACAGAACATCAGTCAAATAAAACGCAGGGAGAATTTTTTAAAAAGTCGTGAAATGCCTTTCAAAAAACCAAAGCAAATGGATGATAGTAAAATCAGGTGAAAAACCAAGTAACGATAAAAAATGTACGAGCAAAAACGAACAACAAACGAGAAAATATTTTTAACACTGCATAGTGACGCATTTTGGCATTATTGATATATACAAGAATTGATATCCTTACACTTTCATTTAACCAATTTTTTTTTTACTTATGTATACATACATATAATATGTATATATATAGCAACATATATATATATATATATATAATATATATATATAATATATATATATATAATATATATATATCGAAATACAAATGTCCTTTAATATCTAATTCGCTCTACCTCGAAATTAAATATATTTTCATATAATATATGTTTAACCGAGGGGGGATTTATTAAGCGATAATAGAATTGGCGATCGACAGGCGCGAACCATCGACCTCTCAATTCAGGACTGGCAGTGAAGCCCCGACCACCCTGCCACTGCCAGTCCTGGAATTGAGAGGTCGATGGTTCGCGCCTGTCGATCGCCAATTCTATTATCGCTTAATAAATCCCCCCTCGGTTAAACATATATGAAAATATATGAATTCCGAGGTAGAGCGAATTAGATATTAAAGGACATTTGTGGTTCGATATATGTATACAGAATCACGGTAATGTGATAGACTTGTATATATATATATATATATATATATATATATATATATATATATATATATATATATATATATATATATATATATATATAAGTCAAATCACATTTCCGTGATTCATATACATATTATCCAATGTCCTTTATTATCCAATTCGCTCTACCTCGGAATTAATATATTTTCATATATGCTTAACCGAAGCGGAATTTTTTTCTCGATAATAGACTTGCCTGGACCCGGGCGCGAACCCATGGAGCCTTTCAAACCCAGGAACGTCAGTGAAGCATTTACCTACCACACCACCGAGGTAGAGCGAATTTGATATTAAAGGACATTGTAGCTCGATATATATATATTATATATATATATATATATATATATACATATACATATATATATATACATATATATATATATAATATATATATATATATATATATACATATATATATAATTACACATATATATATATATATAATATTATATATATATATATAATGTAATATATATATATATATATATATATATATATATATATATATATATATATATATATATATCTATATATATATATATATAATATATATATATATATATAATATATATATATATTATAATGTATATTAATAATATATATATAATATGTTATATATATATATTATATATATATATTATATATATTATATATATAATATAATATATATATATTATATATATATATATACACACACATATACGTGTGTATGTCCATTTCCACGTGGGTTAGTGGACATTGAACATGTTACCTCAAGCTACAAACCCGAGATCGATTCCATAAGAAAGGGCGATACGACTTGAAACCAGTTTCCAGGAGAACTAACTTTTTCCGGATGACCTGATCACTGAATTATGCAGAGGTCAGTGGTGGATAACAGCCCGAATGGCGGACATCAAGCAAAGAGCCTCACGCACAAGTGACATATAATATATTATATATTACATAATATTTATATATATATTAATATATATATATATATATATATATATATATATATATATATATATATATATATATATATATATATATACATGTATATATATGTATATATATGCGAAAAATCTTTGAATGTACTGAGTTGCGTATAAAGAAGTTCATACTAAAAAAACAAGGAGAGAGAGAGAGAGAGAGAGAGAGAGAGAGACAGAGAGAGAGAGAGAGAGAGAGAGAGAGAGAGAGGAGTACTCGATCGTGACGTATGATTCATTGATTTGAAGGATTCCGAGAACTGACAGGGTACGAAAGAAGAAAGAGTGGAAATCCCGAAGAACTTCAATGTGCAATGGATGGGACGATGAAAGAAGGAAAGAAAGAAAGAATAAATGATTTTATATTCAAAGGGGTCATACTGCCGTACATCTCTAGGGCAATCGGCCCGGGAACAACAACTGCCCCACTGGGCAGTTGCCCCCGCCCCCCAAACCCCCCTTTACACATAATTTTCAAAAACAATTATATTAGTTCCCGGACATTTAGAAAATAGTTACAGGGAGTTTCATCTATAAATAAACAATTTTCGAAGAAATTGTGATTCATTACATAATCACTAACTGTCTGGTTATATAAAAAAAAATGTTGAGTCATGCTAACGACTAGTCTGAACTCAGTCGTTTAGGAAATAGTCACAGGCTCTTTCCTTTATAAATAAACAATTCTTGAAGAAAGTATTACTAATTACATAATTACTATCTATTTAAACAAATGATTATAAAAGAAAGTAAGTAGCAACAAGCCAATGTCTAGTCAGAATTAATTCAGTCTTGAACGGATCAGTGTGTCTACATCTACAACTCTCTCCAATAAAGAGATTGTATCACCCATCATGGAGTTCGTCCAAAGCGAACGTGGTAAAATGAAGCTTATTCATGATGGTTACATCTATGTGAAGCCGAAAGAATTGGCAAATAATGTTATATCTAATGAATGTGAGAAACGTCGGCATAGCAACTGTAATTCCATAGTTAAAGTTTGCGGAAAAAGTAGTTGGCCATGTAAATGATCACACTTGTACTACAGTCAACATATGCCGCCAAGAAGTTTTGTTTGTACAGCAGGATGTAACAATGAAAGCTGTTAGCACCCACGATACCAAACAGCAAAACGTGACCCAAACAATTCCAGTCCATATCAAATGGTGCCTCAACTCAACTACCACCTGTAATAACAAGGAATCAGAGCAATTTATTTCTGGTGATAGAAATTAATTTCTCGATACAATATGGTTCGGATCCCACAATAAGCTGTAGGTCTCATTGCTAAGTAACCAATTGGTTCCTAGCCACGTAAAAATATCTAATCCTTTGGGCCAACCCTAGGAGAGTTGCTAATCAGCTCAGTGGTCTGGTTAAACTAAGATATACGTAACTTAACGACCAACTGTAATACATATTCGACGTGCAACAAGGCGCTGCAAAAAAGCTGTCTGTGCTCCTCATCCCATTCCGTCAAACCTAACCAACACGGTCATTCCATCCGATTATTTATTTACAGCCTTGAATATGAGACTTGTTGTCTTGAAACGTCGCAGTAATAAAGATGTTTTTATGTACCAGCCTGTTTCTACTGCACTCTGATCTTCATATATCGACTGATTAGCTGTCCACCTGTATCCTTTATATCGGACCCCGATGTTGGAAGCGTTCCCTTTCGCCGTCCTATTTCTTTTAAGTGTTCGTCTTCACGACTGTACTAATGTATTCTTTTATTTACAGCCTTGAAAATTAGACTTGTTGTCTTGAAACGTCGGCACTAATAAAGGTGTTTTTATGTACCAACCTGTTTCACTGCTCTCTATCTTATATATATATATATATTATAATAATATATATTATAATATAATATATATATATAATATTATATATATATATTTATAAATTATAAATATATATTATATATATATATATTATATATATATGGTATATATAATATATAAAAATTATATTAGCTATTATATATAATATAGGGACATATATATATAGGTATATATATTATATAATTATATATATAATGGTTAATATATAATATGATATATATATATATATATTATATATATATATATAATATAATATATATAATATATAATATATATACATATATATATATATATATGGTATATATATATATATATATAATATATATAATATAATATATATATATATATATATATATATATATATATATATATATACATATACCTAAATCACGAAAAATTGGAAAGTGATGAATATATAAATAACGACAAAATCCACGAAGGAAAGTGAAACAATGGAGTACCGCTGCGAGGCCTTTCTACTTGTCCTTTACTAAGCAGACTGATATAAGTATAAATGAAGTTTACAAAGAAATTTAACAGTATTAAAGTCTGATGATTAATTACTCGTGATGAGAATGAAATATATGATGACAGCCAAAGTACTGTGAAATAAATAAAATACGGCAGATAAAAACTTCTCAATATGTGGAACAGGGAAATCATGAAAATCATAAAATGATGCGTAGTATTGGAGAGAGAGAGAGAGAGAGAGAGAGAGAGAGAGAGACGACCGAGATTTGAGAGATTCCCCGTTTGAGGAGCCTCGACGAGACACATGAACATAGATGAGAGAGAGATGATTGCTTGCTGGTAAACTTTGTTTTGCTTGAGATGCAAGAAAAGTTATTGACAACTTGAGACTTCGAGTAGCAGACCAAACCAAGTTCAGAGAAATATGATGAGACGATATTTAGTCACTCGAGATTTTGGGGAAACAGGAACTGGAGACTGTGACTCTCGACGAGAGAACGCGAAGTCTTAAAGATGATCAATAGAATTCAGAATTGTCTTTTGTGAAGCGATATGTCATATATATTTCTTCTCAGTCCTTATTTTAACGGCTCTATGCTAGAAAGGATTTTAAGATGGCTGATCGAACGTCCGCCCCATTCATAAAAAAAATAAGCTACAAAGGATTTTAAGACGGCTGTTCGTTCGCCCCATTAAAAAAAAAAAGAATCTTGTTTTGCTGACTACCTAAACAGGAAAAAGAAATCAGGCGTGGAATACGTAATGGCTTTATTGGTATTATCCTGGTATTCAAAAGTCAAGAAAAGAAGAGTGGCGTTATCTGTTCACAGTGAAGCACTTTTACTTCCAACTGATTTATTCTTATTATTTTTACTATCGCTAGAGTACTTAAACTGAAATGGCTACCTCTGCTCCTACAAACTCTGATGTTTTGCTTCCATGCAGTTCGCTCTTTTTACTTTTTGCTATGATAAACTGACCCATTAGGACTAACCTTCTTGTTTGTTTGGAAGGTTTTTTATGTTGCATGGAGCCAGTGGTTATTTAGTAACGGGACCAACGGCTTTACGTGACTTCCGAACCACGTCGAGAGTGAACTTTTATCACCAGAAATACACATCTCTAACTCCTCAATGGAATGCCCGAAAATGGAACTCGCGGCCACCGAGGTGGCAGGCCAAGACCATACCGTTCACGCCACTGAGGCGCTACTGGCCTTATTCATTAGTGTCTGAAATACTGCGCTCTTTTTTCACCTTTTCTCGTTGTACTAAATCAAAGGAAACCGTTTTGAAAAATAGACGTCTATCTTTCTTATATGTCCTTCTCTATCACTAGGTTTATATACAGACTGATTTCAGTGAGTTTTGCTTTTAATCAGTTATGCTGAACAAAAGCCTACGCTACTATAACAAATTTTGCTTTACCATAGCAATTTGCTTTGTGCTTTACTACTTTTCCATGGCAATCTGCTTTAGTCTTGACTGCTTTTCCATGATAATCTGCTTTAGTCTTGACTGGTTTGCCATTGCAATTTGCTTTAGTCTTTTCTGCTTTTCCATGGCAATCTGTTTTAGTCTTGACTGGTTTTCCATGACAATCTACTTTAGTCTTTTCTGCTTTTCCATGGCAATCTGCTTTAGTCTTTTCTGTTTTTCCATAACAATCTGCTTTAGTCTTTTCTGCTTTTCCACGACAATTTGCTTTAGTCTTTTCTGCTTTTCCATGACAATCTGCTTTAGTCTTGACAGCTTTTCCATGACAATCTGCTTTAGTCTTTTCTGCTTTTCCATGACAATCTGGTTTAGTCTTTTCTGCTTTTCCATGACAATCTGCTTTAGTCTTGATTGCTTTTCCATGACAATCTGCTTTAGTCTTTTCTGCTTTTCCATGACGATCTGCTTTAGTCTTGACTGCTTTTCCATGACAATCTGCTTTAGTCTTTTCTGCTTTTCCATGACAATCTGCTTTAGTCTTTTCTGCTTTTCCATGACAATCTGCTTTAGTCTTGATTGCTTTTCCATAACAATCTGCTTTAGTCTTTTTTGCTTTTCCATGACAATCTGCTTTAGTCTTGACTGCTTTTCCATGACAATCTGCTTTAGTCTCTTTTGCTTTTCCATGGCAATCTGCTTTAGTCTTTTCTGCTTTTCCACAGCAATCTGCTTTAGGGTCTTCTGCTTTTCCATGGCAATCTGCTTTAGTCTTTTCTGCTTTTCCATGACAATCTGCTTTAGTCTTGAATGCTTTTCCATGACAATCTGCTTTAGTCTTGCTTGCTTTTCCATGACAATCTGCTTTAGTCTTTTCTGCTTTTCCATGACAATCTGCTTTAGTCTTTTCTGCTTTTCCATGACAATCTGTCTTTAGTCTTTTTTTTTTTTTTTTTTCTGCTTTCCATGACAATCTGCTTTAGTCTTTTCTGCTTTTCCATGACAATCTGCTTTAGTCTCTTTTGCTTTTCCATGACAATCTGCTTTAGTCTTTTCTGCTTTTCCATGACAATCTGCTTTAGTCTTTTCTGCTTTTCCATGACAATCTGCATTAGTCTTTTCTGCTTTTCCATGATAATCTGCTTTAGTCTTGAATGCTTTTCCATGACAATCTGCTTTAGTCTTGACTGCTTTTCCATAACAATGGCTTTAGTTTTCTTTTTTGCTTTCCAGACAATCTGCTTTATCTTTTCGCTTTTCCATGACAAATCTGCTTTAGTTTTCTCTTTGCTTTTCCATTGACATCGCTTAAGTCTTTTCTGCTGTTTTTCCATTGACAATCTGCTTTTGTCCGTGATGCTTTTCCATGACAATCTGCTTTAGTCTTTTCTGCTTTTCCATGACAATCTGCTTTAGTCTCTTTTGCTTTTCCATGACAATCTGCTTTAGTCTCTTTTGCTTTTCCATGACAATCTGCTTTAGTCTTTTCTGCTTTTCCATGACAATCTGCTTTAGTCATCTGCTTTTTTCCATGACAATCTGGTTTAGTCTGACTGCTTTCCATGACAATCTTGCTTAGTCTTTTCTGCTTTTTCCATGACAATCTGCTTTAGTCTTTTCTGTTTTCCATGACAATCTGCTTTGTTTTCTTTTCTGCTTTTCCAGGACAATCTGCTTAGTCTTTTCTGCTTTTTCCATTGACAATCTGCTTTTAGTCTCTTCTGCTTTTCCATGACAATCTGCTTTAGTCTTGACTGCTTTTCCATGACAATCTGAATCTGCTTTAGTCTCTTTTGCTTTTCCATAACAATCTGCTTTAGTCTCTTCTGCTTTTCCATGACAACCTGTTTTAGTCTTTTCTCCTTTTCCATGACAATCTGCTTTAGTCTCTTCTGCTTTTCCATGACAATCTGCTTTAGTCTCTTTTGCTTTTCCATGACAATCTGCTTTAGTCTTTTCTGTTTTTCCATGGCAATCTACTTTAGTCTTGACTGCTTTTCCATGACAATCTGCTTTAGTCTTGAATGCTTTCCATGATAATCTGCTTTAGTCTCTGCTTTCCATGCAATCGCTTTTAGTCTTTCTGCTTTTCCATGACAATCTGCTTTAGTATCTTTTGCTTTTCCCGACAATCTGCTTTAGTCTGGCTGCTTTTCCATGACAATCTGCTTTAGTCTTTTTGCTTTTTTCCATGACAATCTGCTTTAGCTCTTTTTTGCTTTTCCATGAAAATCTGCTTTAGTCTTTTCTGCTTTTCCATACAATCGCTTTAGTCTTTTCTGCTTTTCCATGACAATCAGCTTTTAGTCTGATGCTTTTCATGACTCTGCTTAGTCTTTTCTGCTTTTTCCATGACAATCGCTTTAGTCTTTTCTGCTTTCCCATGACAATCTGCTTTGTCTTTTTCTGTTTTTCCATGCAATCTGAGCTTTTAGTCTCTTGCTAATCTGAACATTTTCTGCTTTAGTCTGACTTTTGTTTTCCATGAACAAGCTGCCTAGTCTATTTGCTTTTCCATGACAATCTGCTTTAGTCGTGAATGATCTTTCCTGACAATCTGCTTTAGCTTTCATGCTTTCCAGACAATCTGCTTTAGTCTTTTTTTGCTTTTCCATGAACAGCTTTTGCTTTAGTCTCTTTTCTGCTTTTTTTCCTGACAATCTGCTTTAGTTCTTTCTGCTTTTACATGACAGTCTGATTTAGTATTGACTGCTTTTCCATGGATAATCTGGCTTTAGTCTTTTTTCTGCTTTTCCTTTTGGACAATATGCTCTTTAGTTTCTTCCTTCTTAGGCTTTTCCATGACAATCTGCGTTTAGTTCTTGAATGCTTTTCCATGACAATCTGCTTTTAGCTCTTTTGCTTTTCCCATGGACAAAATCCTGCTTTAGTACTTTTCTGCTTTTCCATGACAATACTGCTTTTAGTCGTGACTGGCTTTTCCAATGACAAATCTGCCCCTTTAGTCTTTTCTTCTTTTTCATGACAATCTGCTTTAGTCGTTTTCTGCTTTTCCCATGAACAATCTGCTTTAGTCTTTTCTGCTTTCCATGGATAATCTGATTTAAGTCTTGAATGCTTTTCCAACTGGACAATTCTTGCTGTTTGGAGTCTTGACTGCTTTTCCATGACAATCTGCTTTTAGGAGTCTTCTGATTTCCATGACAATCTGCTTTTAGCTCTTGAATGCTTTTCACATAGGACAATCTTGGCTTTAGTCTTTCTTCTGCTTTTCCATGACAATCTGCTTTAGTCTTCTTTTGCTTTTCCATTGACAATTTGCTTTAGTTCTCTTCTTGCTTTTCCATGACAATCTGCTTTTCAGTCTTCTTTTGCTTTTCCTATGGACAAATCATGCTTTATTTCTCTTTCTTTTTGCTTTTCCAATGGACAATCTGGCTTTATCTCTTGACTACTTTTCCATGACAATCTGCTTTAGGGTCTACTGATTTTCCATGACAATCTGCTTTAGTTTCTTCTGCTTTTCCATGACAATCTGCTTTAGTCTCTTTTGCTTTTCCATGACAATCTGCTTTAGTCTCTTCTGCTTTTCCATGACAATCTGCTTTAGTCTTGAATGCTTTTCCATGACAATCTGCTTTAGTCTTTTCTGCTTTTCCATGACAATCTGCTTTAGTGTTGACTTCTTTTCCATGACAATCTGCTTTAGTCTTGACTGCTTTTCCATGAAAATCTGCTTTAGTCTTTTCTGTTTTTCCATAACAATCTGCTTTAGTCTTGACTGCTTTTCCATGACAATCTGCTTTAGTCTTTTCTGCTTTTCCATGACAATATGCTTTAGTCGTGACTGCTTTTCCATGACAATCTGCTTTAGTCTTTTCTGCTTTTCCATGACAATCTGCTTTAGTCTCTTCTGCTTTTCCATGACAATCTGCTTTAGTCTTTTCTGCTTTTCCATGACAGTCTGATTTAGTCTTACTGCTTTTCCATGGCAATCTGCTTTAGTCTTGACTGCTTTCCCATGACAATCTGCTTTAGTCTTTTCTGCTTTTCCATGACAATCTGCTTTAGTCTTGAATGCTTTTCCATGATAATCTGCTTTAGTCTTTTCTGCTTTTCCATGACAATCGGCTTTAGTCTTTTCTGCTTTTCCATGACAATCTGCTTTATTCTTGACTGCTTTTCCATGACAATCTGCTTTAGTTTTCATTGCTTTTCCATGACAATCTGCCTTAGTCTTTTCTGCTTTTCCATGACAATCTGCTTTAGTCTTTTCTGCTTTTCCATGACAATCTGCTTTAGTCTTGACTGCTTTTCCATGACAATCTGCTTTAGTCTTGACTGCTTTTCCATGACAATTTGTTTAAGTCTTTACTTCTTTTCCATGGTAACCTGCATTAGTCTACTGCTTTTCCGTGAAAATTTCTTTTCCTCTTTACTGATATACATATGTTCATAAGAACATAACAAAAATTTTATATTCAAATTCGTATGTTTATATGTACATGGTAACAAACATTCAGTCAAATAAAAACAAGACTGCTACTTCGATGGGGCAATCGGTTTTGGTAATGCCAAAGGCCCGAGACACTAATGCACAACATCCCGGGTCGAAAGAGACTTTAATGACGATATGCTACCTTGAAGGTTTAGAAACCTGGCCGTATTGTTCTTGGGTAATGCTGGGAATTAAACAGCAGCATTATCCCCAGTGCGTAATGAGGAGATAACCAAGCATTATATCTCCAACGAGTGATATAAAAGTTACCGAACAGTGGAATTGTCTCCTCACTGAGTATTATGATAGCCACCGAAGAGTTTACAGTTCATTTAGTGGTAGTATTTTCTCAGGGAGTTATTTGAAACTAACTGCATAATGCGAAGAGCATCACAATAACTCCGTTGTCCACTCAAAATCCTTGGATATTTATCATCGTTTCATCAGAGATTCAAGACAAAGATCATCAAATAACTGAATTGTTTCCTCAATAAATGAAGGTAAAATTCATTACGTGATCGCTATATTTGGAATCATATGGAACTCTCCAACAATGTCATTATGTCCCTTTGAGTAATATGAATAATCACACCGACAATGTTCCTACAATGAATAACTCAAGTCAGCTAACAATGAAATTTCTATAACATCACGTGAAAATCTCCACATGCCTTTTGGGGCCTTTCGGATTCTTCCGCCAAACCGAAGACATACGAATGAAACAGGACAGGGCGAGACGATGAACAGACAGTGGATGGGCAGATGTAGACTACAGATAGACTGCTGTTATATTTGAATGAGAAGGCAGTCAATATCTTGGAAAACCAGCGGGTAGTAGAAAGAAAATATACTGGTATATAAGGCGATACACGCTGGAGATACACTCATACACAGATACACATACACACACATATATATATATATATATATTAATATATATATATATATATATATATACATATATATATATATATATACATATATATCTATATATATATATATGTATATATATATATATATATATATATATATATATATATATATATATATATATATATATCTGTGTGTGTTTGTACGTGTGTAATGTGCTAGTATGTAAACTTGCATCAGTGAATTTTTCATTAGACATTTCTAATGCACTAGAAAATCTCGATCACATTCCTCAAACTGTTAGTTTACCGCTAAATAAGATTTATTATAAACTGTTTATTGAGGAATGTGTGGAACGTTCACACAAAAATAAAATCTGTACTTTACACGTGAAAATGGGATTTAAACATTTATATAGTGTAGGAAATACATGTAGTAGAATATTATTACGTCTTTTTACAAGGATGTAAATTACAGTCTGGTGTTAGCAAGTTGTTAAATATTAAAAATCTATTTTGAATACGCTACAATTCCTGGAATATGTATAGATTTAAGGCGACTAATCGCAGACAAACTCGAAAATAACGCAAATATCACCTCGTATCAAATGTTTAGTGTCCCTGATGAATATTATTGGTAGACAAACATTGTCTTTCTCAAGTGGCTCTTTAGATAAAGGCGATAGCAGAGACCTCCCCGTGGACACCTCTCCATCTATCTTATCGTGACTCTCTGTTTATCTTATCGAAACCTTATCAAAGCATCAAACGAAGTTCTCCTCAGTCCTGTCTGTCGACGTTTCGAGAAAGA
>NC_061100.1:122076587-122141587 GCF_015104395.2 Macrobrachium nipponense
TAAAAAATTGATAGAGTTGCTAAATGTATCACAATATCAATACGTATATCATGCAAGGCTACCAACGCCAGTAACCAAATGGAGAGAGAGAGAGAGAGAGAGAGAGAGAGAGAGAGAGAGAGAAGAGAGAGAGAGGGAGAGAACGCCAAAAGAAGCCGCTGCTGAGAGAACTCATGTCAGTTATTCGATTGGGGCGGACGAATATATCAATAAATCAACAAGAGGCATCTAAGTACATAGAGAGAGAGAGAGAGAGAGAGAGAGAGAGAGAGAGAGAGAGATTGTCTCAGCCTAGGGAGGATACAAGCTCCCTCTCTCGTCGGATATATCGTGTGTTGAACGCAAATGTTTACAGCATCAGGAACGCTTACTGTAAATAATGTTATTGGTGCTATTATTAGCATTGTTTATTGTGCTGAATAACGCTGATGTTATGAGATAAGCTCCGCGCTGTATTATTCTACCTCTTGTGTATGTGAGTGCTTGTTTCCCTGCGAGAGTTCTTCTGTTTGTGCATATGCATGCGAGGAAGCTATTGTTTGTTTATTAGTGAATGCTTGCAAGCATTTGACTTCAGCCGTAATCTCTCTCTCGACATGTTCCATATAAACATACACGATTGTTTCTAAATATAGGGATTTCGGAGGAAGGAATTGTTTGTTTATTAGCGGGAGAATCTGAGTGGATGTTATTACTTTCCTTCTTGGGGGAATGCTTGCAAGCCCTTGATTTTCCATCGTAATCTTTTCGTATCTCTCTTTTTTATTTTATTTATTATTTTTTTTCGATCTCCATTGAGCTCCACCTCCCTCATCCTCCGGCCCTCCCCCAAACTCCTGTTTCTTCTGGAATCGTATATTGCCCCATAAAATTCTCCTGATATCTGATTCAATATTTATAGCGAAGACACGCAATTTGCATCCGTAATCGAATGAATGAAATTGAATGAAGTGAATTATTCATCGGTGCTCCCTCAGTCCAGCAAAAGACCAAACAAAATAAGCTGATGAATAAATAAACAGAGAGAGAGAGAGAGAGAGAGAGAGAGAGAGAGAGAGAGAGAGAGATTCCCATCATCCTCTCATTATTCTGTGTTTTAAGGCAATGTTTCTTCGTATTGAATATTGATAAAATCCAATATTGAAAACTTTGAAGGTGGGAGGACGAGGCAGAAGAAGAGGAAGGGGGCGGGGATATGGTTCGTGGGGGAGGGAGAGGGGGGGGGGCGTCAGGTTGGGGATGGGATGGGCGATGTGTTGTCTCCTTCCCGAACCTCCGTCCACGCAATTCCCCCAACTCTCCTGTTCCCAATTCTTCCACATCCTGGTTCCTTTCTCTTGCTGCTTCCTCCCAAAAACTAGGTCGTCCCTTATTCAGCCCGAAGCTCCTAGCCTCCCTTGGGTTTTTTCCTTTTTTTTATGACTTTAATTACATTTGCTTGCGAATTTGAATTTGCCTTTGGACTTCCTCGTAACATGCAGCTTATTTGCTTGTGGCTGGATGAGTATGTTGCATTTTTTCCTCTTTCATTTAATAGGCAGAAGATTGTTGCCTTACCTTCAGTACCAAGTGGATTGTTGAAGGACTTTCTTCTACTTCAATTTATAGGTTGATATGTAGCCTTTGAAGCTTACTTCACGAATCCGTGACCAAATTGCACTGGTCATTAAATCTTATTTCCCAACCTCGTGTGGGTAATATGTCTAGGATTCGATTCCAAGAATTTATGAATAGGCTGAACTGAAATTTGCATCGATTCATGAATTCGTGGAAAAGCTGGACTATCTTTTTTGTTTCGCCTTCATGAAGAGGCGGTCCTGTCATTTGCGTCGGTCATCGTTCTTATTCCATTTATTTAAGACTGACTGGATTCCCTTTTTAGAAGAGTTCATGCAGTTGTACAACAGGCGGATTGTTCTTGGGTCAATTCAGGGATTCGTCGATAAACCGAATTATACCTTTTCTGTCGTTTTCACAATTTCAGAGATTACCTGGATTATCGTTTGTGAAATATGTGTCCGTTTAACGAATCTGTGGATAAGCTGGACAGAATTTTGTTTTGATTTGAAGTCAAAAGGAGAATGTTTGGCTGTCACTGGCTTCGGTTTTATGAATTCGTGGGTTCGGCGTTTGGAGAAGCAGTACAGGAGTTCGTTTGAATTTCAAGGATTCGTTTGAAGTACTTTGGAAATTCTTATGAGATATGTAAGATGAATAACTTCTTCAAACATTAGACCTTACTTGAGGATACTCGTATACGTTCTATCCGTTTCGTAATGTTTGAAAGCACTTACGCCCATGTCATAAATTGTATATTTTGATGATATTTTGATATGAGTTTCACAGTGAAGGATTTTGAAAATCGACTATGAACTGATACTTCTCTGTTTACTTTTCTTCTATCTATATCATGTTTTTAAGGCGAAGATTTTACTTTGGAGAGCGAGAGAAAAATATTGTGGCAAATGGAAGCTAAATCTTTTAACCTATGAGAGAGAGAGAGAGAGAGAGAGAGAGAGAGAGAGAGAGAGAGAGAGAGAGAGAGAGAGAAATATATTCTCACCAATTACCTCATTTTTCGGTTGTTCCCCCTTACGCTGAAGTATTTCTCTTGTTTTTTTTTTCTTACCTGCAAATTTATCTCCTATCTTGATTTCCCCCTTTCTCATTACTTATTTCTTGTTCTCCTTCCGTTCCTTCCCTTCGCCTTTCTATCAAAGCCTTTTATTCTCCTTACTTCCTCCTTTCTACGAATTACTCGGTCTTTTACAGCCATAGGCCTTTATTTTCTTCCACCATTATCACCATTTTCTCTTTTTCTCAGAGATTCCATTATAACATTACCCTGTCTCTGATTTAGATTTTTCTCGACATTTATGTTTTGTTATAAAGTTATGGCTGCAAATGGGAACTAGGTGACGCAATTGTTTGTGTACCATTCTCACAGCAAGACGTCCTCTGCCATATGTCTGATAGGAACAGGAACAATTGTAAGATAAAGAACTGGAACAAGAAAAATTGAAAGATAAAGAAATGGAACGAGTAAAATTGAAAGATAAATAAATTGAACACACAAGAACCATTGAAAAACAAAGAAATAGTACAACAACAACTGAAAGGTAAATAATGGATTTTTTTTAAAACTAAGTAATGGAAATTACATAAAACCCTTTTACAAAACCACTCTAATCCCTTTACAAAATCACATGAACCCCCTTTACAAAAATTCATAAAACCCCTTTACAAAACCACATAAAACCCTATTACAAAACCTCATTAAATCCCTTTACAAAACCACATAAAATCCCATTACAAAACCACAAAACACCTTTACAAAGCCACATCAGAAAACCCCACTAAACATCTTTACAAAACCACATTAAAGCCCATTACAAGACCACATCAAATTTCCTGTCTTTACAAGGAAACAGAGATACGTTACCATTCTAATATAATTAATATCTAAGTTTGCCATTTGAGTTATAAGATATCAAGATGTTATTAATATCAATGGTAAAGCCGTGCCTAGAAATATAATTGGAAAATACCAAAACCAAAATCATGTTCGATATATTGAAATTAATTGTTTAAAACGAAGGCAAAATTTTACCCAAAAATAAATAGTGTTAACACACACTAAAACATTGCATGCTGGTCATTAATAAGATAGCGTAAAACTAAAACATGAAGTGAATTTTCCTCCAAGGGCATGATGCCCTGAGAGCTGAAGGAATCAAGCAATTAAAGGTGTTAATAAACACTGCAGTAATTATGTAATCTCAGGAAAGAAGAACATTAGTTAACTGGGTCATAACAGGTTAATACCTCTGGCGGGGTCAACGCTTAATTGTAGAAAGATTTATGCGAACAATTAGGAACAATTTGTAATGACCTACACCTAAAGAAATGTAGTAGTTTTGAATCAATAAAAGCGTTGCCAGCTAAAGCACCTTATATTTTTTCATTTCATATATGTAAGATATAATCATGATGTATGTTTGTAAACTACACTTAAATACATGTACAAACATGCACACACATTAACACATAAATGTGTGTAATAGACATTTATGCCTAATGTAAGCTCTGAAAATAAATATGCTATAAAAAAACAACATGCATTTCATCTTTACTTGGTAATGAAGTTTTCTTTGTGGCTTATCAATAGCAAACTGGCAGGTTTGAAGAGAAAACTGGCTCAACACAAAGGCTTCATAGAGTCTATGTATAACTTCGCGAAACTAAAGTTTTAAGTTCTATTTTTTTATCTGTTTGTTAACAGTAATATGGAAACTGTTATGTGTCGATTCTAACAAAACATCCAAAAGATGGGCATCGTAACTAAAAAACATTATTGTATTTTAGGAGAGACAAGAACATAACTTTTGCAGTTAAAATCCACCTTATGGGACTGGATTTCCCAGCCTTGGGGTAGGTTTTTGATCTCTGAACATTCCTGTATAAAATGTTTAAAGTAAGAAGGATAACCTCGCAGTCGCCGTATGAATCAATTGTTAGGAGAGGGTGGAAAGTAAGATGGAAGACAGAGAATATGAGAGGAGGTACACCAAAAGGAACAAAAGCGGTTAATATTGCTACTGCAGTGTTAGATATTTTCTACTAAAATAACTAATTTCGTAAAGCGTACGGTATGTGCGAGGTGCAGCTGGTAAGATATGTTATCCTGATGGGGTCATTGGTAAAGTGTAAGATATTTGCCCTTGTACACCAATTTTGATACCATGGGCAAAAAGAAATTTAATAAATTTGGTGCCCTTTTTGATTCAGGGTTCAAAAACCGAAGAGTGTGTCAGATAAGATTGTGAAGGCATAAAATTCAGCGCTTCCAGAATGTGAAGAGATCGAGAAGTTAGGAGGGCATTGGGGTTAATAAATACCACTTTTTGTATAAATATATATTATTATTATATATAATATAATAATGGTATCTATATAGAATATATATTAGCTATATATGTATATATATAGTATATAATATATGTATGTATATATATATTTACTTAACATCTGTTAAACCTCATTAGTAATTCTTTTTCCAATCCTCTTATGGAAGGGTTATTTTAGCCCCAAACAAAGGATATTTTCTGAAATCTCAATTATTACCGTTTCTTTTATGTGGAACAAACTTTTTTTTTGCAACGGCAGATATAATTCCTTCTTTGTATAAAGTTAAAATTCTCCCGAACATGTTCCCAGTATTTTAGTTCAGTTTTTCGTGGAGTTAGACCTGTCTTTACACTTCATTTCACTGAGACAATAAAATGAGGCTGAATTTATTCAAGCGGTAGCTGGAACGGAGATACAAATCTGAGAAACATATTGCGTGAACACAGATGCTGGTTAACTGGCGTAATAATGGGAAGACCCTGAAATTGGCTATTACAGAGTACTGGGTCTGCGTTTGACTGAGTGAGAGAGAGACGGAAGGAGAGAAGTTCTAACAGTAAGAGAGAGAGAAGAGAGAGAGAGAGAGAGAGAGAGAGAGAGAGAGAGTTATCCTAAACTCTGAGAGAGCGAAAGCGAGAGAGTGATACCAAAACTCTCTCTCTTACTATTTTGATTAGAGAGAGAAGAGAGAGAGAGAGAGAGAGAAAGAGAGTTATTCCTAAACTCTCTCTCTCTCTCTCTCTCTCTCTCTCTCTCTCTCTCTCTCTCTCTCTTACGATTTTGAGTAATAAGAGAGAAGATAGAGAAACAGAGAGTTATTCCTAAATTCTCTCTTTTCCTATTTTTAGTTCCTAAAATCTCCCTCTTACTATTAATGAGAGAGAGAGAGAGAGAGAGAGAAGAGAGAGAGAGAGAGAGAGAGAGAGAGAGAGAAAGTTATTCCTACAGAGGTCGAAAAGAGCTATAACTTCATTTGAGAATATGGAGCCGACCTATAAGATTAAAGTCGAGATGAAAACTTCAGCGAAAAACCTTCGTAATCACTTTAACCTTTTACGGCAGAGATCGTCAAAACTATTCGTTTTATAATTCTTCCAGAAAAAAAAAGTGATTCAGAAGTCACACTATATTCATAATTCCATATTACGAGGTGATTTCTGCTAAAACAGTGTTGAAGGTGCACAGTGGAATCTCTATCTTCATTCGCTACTGCCATTCAGATGCAGGAATTTAGAGACTGCGACGCTCTTCACAGCAAATTACGCTGTAATAACACATAAAGACTCAGATTATCATTTTAATAACATATCAAGATTCTTTCGTGATTTACGTCGGAAAATCAATGCGAAGTGCGTGGACGGAAAATTCCCTGCTATCTTACAAAAAAAAAAAAAAAAAAAAAAAGGAATATTGTTCATTTTGAAAACAGAAATCATTGCTAAAGTTATATAAATAAATATTACACCAAACAATTAATTGTTCCCGGACATGACACAACCCGCCACCTTTGACCCCACCCTCATAGAGAACAGTAAATGACTATTTAAAGGTACTTAAATTACGTAGCATTCCGTCAGTTTTTTTTTTTTTTTTTTTTTTAAGAAATCCATAAAAGAAGAAAATGTTCTTATTCGCTAAATCGGTTTTGATAAAAGCTTCAACTGATGTCTGTTTAAGTACGTGGGCTTATGTCAAGCGAGTAGAAATATTGCAGTTAATAGATTTCATGCTTTTTTACAGCCCGTTATCATTTACGCTAAACTGACATTGTTCTTTGGAAGGGATGGAATGGAATATTAAGTCCAAAGGCCAAGCACTGGGATCTATGAGGTCATTCAGCTCTGGAAAGGCTATTGAGAGTAGATAAGTTTGAAAGGTGTAACAGAAGGAAAACCTCACTGTTGCGCTGTGAAATGATTGTTAGGAGAGGGTGGAGAGCAAGATGGAAAAAAGATAATATGAATGGAGGTAGAGTAAAAGAAATGAAGGGGGTTGCAGCTAGTGGCCGAAGGGATGCCGCAAGAACCTTTAGTAATGCCTACAGTACACCTCGTGAGGTGTACTGACGGCACTAACCCATTACGGGGTGTTCTTTAGAAGGTTCAGTAAAGAAGACGTGAGCGTTTACAAACTTCCAAGAAGCATTTAACAAACGTTGAATTGAGCACCGAAGCATAAGCTGGAAAGTCGGCGTAACTCCTTTCGCTTCCTCCAAGATTCCTCTAATCCGGCCACAAAACTTTTTCTGTCCTTCAATGGCGCTCTCTTAATCCCTTTCTGAAAAATGTCCTCTTTTTTTTAATTCTCGAAATCAAAGTTTCGGAGTTTTTATTTTCTTATTTTTTTGTGCTTTTTTTTCTGAAGTCGGAATCTTCAACATATTTTTTAAGAATGTTTTTTTTCATGAACATGACTTCCAATGTTTGATATATAATTTCTTCCCTTCAGTTTGGTTTTCATACAAGCCAATTTTTTTAAAATTCTTTTGAAAAGATATTTTGCATAATTTATACTTTTTGCGATCGATTTGAGATTACTTGTTATGCTGTAAGATAAAAATAATAATAAAAGTTTTCCCACACACACACACACGCATGTACATAAATAAGCATGTATGAACGTACACCAAGAAAGACGCACAGGAATTGGAGAAATTCCATACCACACAAGCAGACACAAACAATCCCACACAAGCATTCCCACACATACACAAATTCAAACATACCTTCGACTATGACACACAAAGAAAACAAATGCGAGGATTTGGACTTCCTCTGCCTTTTTTTTTTTTTTTTTTACCAAGGAAAAGAGGATTATTTTTCACGCCCTTGGTCTTAACTGTTGTTAGGAGAGAGAGAGAGAGAGAGAGAGAGAGAGAGAGAGAGAGAGAGAGAGAGAGCATTTTATGAATTCAGAATTTATACTTTTTCATTTAAAACGTCATCGAGTGCATGCACTAAAAGAATGCAAAACTAAATTCCAGCAATATATATTTTTTTATCATTTTGGCGGATGTTTACTATATTTTGTCAAATAACAAAATCAAAGTACAGTACATGAGTTTTCGGAGATTTTGAAGTCGTTATTCTAAAACCATTCGGGGGAAATGCCATCAGTGTACAAAGTGGGCTGCACTGTAATCATTACTTGAAGTTCTTTGCAGCGCTCTTTCGGGCCCTTGCTGGAATCCCTTTCATTTCTTTTACTGCACCTCTGTTCATATTGCCTTTCTCGAACCTTACTTTCCACCCTCTTTTCACGATTGTTTCTTAGTGCAACTGCAAGGTCTTCCTCCTATGACACCTTTACTCTCAATTTCCCTTTCAGCGCTGAGTGACCTCACAGGTCCCAGAGCTTAGCATTTAACCTATATTTTATTTTCCAGTTCCGTTCCATAAGCATTACTTCCGGAGAACTGCCTTAAATATCCATCTTTCTTTTTTAAAAACAGGTACATATTTTTGCCAGTTTCGTTGTATCCCTCTGCATCAAGTCATGTGCTACATTCACACACAAACACACACACAGTAATTTCATGTATAATGTGAGAGCAGCCTCAAACGTATTCTGTTTAGGTGCAAAACGAAAAAAATAATTTCGGCTTCTCCCAATCAAGCCAATGATAATTCCCTCCCAATGTTGTCCTACTTTTCCGCCCGAATTTGAATGAAAAATAAAGAGATGTCTTGATCAATGGCATCTGGGAAGTGTCTGGCGACGACAGCAGATTGGAAATGGATTAAGAAAAACGAGTTTTGAAAAATGGAAAGAGAGAAGAAGAGAGATAAAAAAAAAATACCATTAAAGCTGTGCCCCCATTTATGGGTCTTTGGTTATGTGACCTACCGGGCAAGAAGGGATGAGAGGCGAGGAAATAAGAAGATAAAGGGGAGAAAGAGAATACTGGAAGAATCGGAAGAGCTTAAGAACAATGCAGAAGTGAAGAAACGGCCGATTGAGATCGATGATTAAGATAGGGAAAGGGGAGGAGAAGAGCAAAAGGTCACGAGAAGTCATGGGGTGACGAAGGTAAATGAAAGTGGATTACTTGAAGAGGGAAGTGAAAATGGGATTCTGTTATCATGAAGGAAAAATTAAGGGAGACTGCGATAACCCCATGGCGCCATAGATTGTTGAAAATTCTTTAAAGTTTCTTTATCTTTCTGTTTATATAAATATATATTTACGCTTGTTTATTTGTCTGGTTTCAGGTCTTCCTAAACTGACTTCGAAAGCTCTCAGGTATGGTCTAAGCTTAGAGAGAGAGAGAGAGAGAGAGAGAGAGAGAGAGAGAGAGAGAGAGAGAGAGAGAGAGAGAGAGAGAGTAATGTTGTTTGAGTCTGATGAGATAGGGCAGGATGCAGTATCTAAAATATTGACATTATCTCGGGAAAGTTAAAGATATTTCACATCCTAAGTAAACCACTTAAAAATCACAACTAGTGGATAAGAAATTTGGAAGAATAATCCGCAAAAATTATACAAGTATATATATATATATATATAATATATATATATTATATATATATATATATATATATATATATTATATATATATATATATATATATATTATATATAGATATTACACATATATATTTATATATATATTATAATATATATATATATATAATATGGATATATGTATATAATATATATATTATAGACATATTTATATATATAATATATATATATTATAATTAGTTATATATTTATAATATTATTATAATATATATTATATAATATATATATTTATTATATATTTTATATATTAATACAATTATATATTTTATATATATTATATATAGATTATATATATATATATATCATACTATATATATATATATATATATTATATATAGTATATATATATATATATATATATATATATTTATATATACGATATATATATATATAATATATATCTATATATATCATAGTATATATATATATATATCTATAGAAAATATATATATACGATATATACATATATATATGATATATATATATATATATATATATATATATATATACGTATATATATATATATAGTATACACATATATATACACATGTATATATGCATGTATAGATATATACATATATATATATATCTATATATATATATATATATATAGATAATATATATATATATATATATATATATATATATATATATATATATCTATATATATATATACATATATATATATATATCATAATATAGATATAGATATATATATATATATATATATATATATATATATATATATATATATATATATATATATATATATATATATATATGCATAACTGAATCACGAAAGTTAGGAACGTGATAAATCCATAAATATAGATATATGCCATGAAGGAAAATAAATAATGGAGTATCGGCGAGACCTTTCGCGTTAAACATCGTTTACTAAGCAGAAACTGACATACATGAGGAAAAAGACAATACAAGAAGATTCGTATAACTGACAGATAGGGATTATAAAGAGATTAGTACATAGAATCTGACACACCTGGACGATGAGTAACCTTCCCAAACAAGCATAAACAATGGGTGCAATTAAAAGTTTAAGACAATCATATGAGATACAAGGACAAGACAATTAAATTTAGGATTATAGGTGACAGCTATTCAGAACTTTGGCAAACAAAACCATATTCACAATACATATTCACAATACATGTCAGAAATACATTACAACGAAGATAACTCTAAGGCAACTAATTTTTACTTAAGTCTGTAATTATATCTTTGAGGTCATTCTTAAACATGTTACAAATACAAGGGTCTAAATGAAAAAGGCCACGACTAACAGTGAAATTACAATGAAAAGAAAGTTGTATTAAAGCAGATTCTAAAAGAATTCGTGATAAGACATCTCTTGACCTTGCAATTACTGAACTACCAACCCAATTTATTCGGTGGTTGTTTTCACTTATTTCACTCACATTATTTCACTCACGAGTTTGTGCATTTGTGGTTGTAAGTTTATATTCAATGGTGAATTTTATCAACCAATATTTCAATATTTGGCATGGCAATGGGAAATCCTTTATCACCACTACTCTCAAACCTGTACATGGAATCCTTTGAAAAACACTACTTACCTAATATCATTTATATTCCTGTAAAGTGGTATCGTTATGTTGATGATATTTTAGCTGTTTTGCCTGTCGGTATTGATGTAAATGATTTACTCTCTAAATTAAATAACCAGGTACCATCGATTAAGTTTACTCTAGAATTAGAATAAGACAATTGCCTCCCTTTCTTAGATGTTTTGATACATAGTGAATCATTTCAATGTAAATTCAGTATTTATAGGAAACCGACCAACAACTTAACTTATGTTCATTTCTTCTCAAGCCACCATCTTAACATAAAAATATAAATTTTTTCTTCTATGTTTTTACGAGCATTGCGCATTGTCAGTCCACAATATATGGATCAAGAAATTGAATACATAAGAAAAATAGGGAAAGATTTTTGCTATCCTTCACATATATTAGATATTTGTTATAAAAGCCCATAAAAAGTTTTATAGTGTAAGTAACACGCAGAAAGAAAATTCTAAGAACATTCTCAGTTTGCCTTATTTTAACGGATTTGAAACCATTAATTAAATCATTGTTAAAAGCTTTTAATGTCAACCTTGTTTTTTCCAATAATAACACACTAAAAGGAATGTTAATAAAAAATGGCCCAGAGAAAGCAACAACATAATATATAAAATTCCATGTATGGATTGTCCCTCATTTTATTTCGGACAGTCTAGCAAGGGCCTAGAAGTAAGGCTAAGCCAGCATAAATATTCTGTAAAAACTGGGCAAACATCTAATGCAATATTCATTCATTTAAGTGAAAACAACCACCGAATAAATTGCTTTAATACAACTTACTTTTCATTGTAATTTCAATGTTAGTCGTGGCCTTTTTCATTTAGACCCGTGTATTTGTAACATGTTTAAGAATGACCTCAAAGATATAATTACAGACTTAAGTAAAAATTAGTTGCCTTAGAGTTATCTTCGTTGTAATGTATTTCTGACATGTATTGTGAATATGTATTGTGAATATGGTTTTGTTTGCCAAAGTTCTGAATAGCTGTCACCTATAATCCTAAATTTAATTGTCTTGTCCTTGTATCTCATATGATTGTCTTAAACTTTTAATTGCACCCATTGTTTATGCTTGTTTGGGAAGGTTACTCATCGTCCAGGTGTGTCAGATTCTATGTACTAATCTCTTTATAATCCCTATCTGTCAGTTATACGAATCTTCTTGTATTGACTTTTTCCTCATGTATGTCAGTTTCTGCTTAGTAGAGGACTTTTAACGTCGAAAGGTCTCGCTGATACTCCATCGTTTATTTTCCTTCGTGGCATATATCTTTTATTTATATATATATATATAACATATATATATATATATATATATATATATGTATATATATATATATATATATATATATGTATATATATAGATATATTATATATATATATATATATATATATATATATATCTACTATATAATATATTCTATATATATATATATATATATATATATAATCTATATAGTATATATTATATATATACTATCTATATTATATATATATATATATCTATATATCTAATATCATATAACTAAATATATATCATATAATATATATCTATATATATATATCTCCTCTATACTATATATATATATATATATATATATATATATATATTCACTACGAAGCAACCCATCGAAAAGGATCCAACCGATTTGCAGAATGAGGGAGAGAGCAAGAGATGTCCCTGATTGTTCATCGTTTACCTAAATCGTCCATTTGCTCAATGACATTTCACGTTGCAGCTGTAAATGACATGGAATTCCCCTAAAACACCCAGGGGAATCGTTATATGGCTGCTTTTCGCTGGGGATGGAAGGGTTGGGGGAGGGGGGCTTTCTCCTCCTTCCCCTGTTGGAGGTAGGGGTCGGTCGGATGATGACAATTCCTTTATAGCTGGGTGCTGAGCTTTTAATTGCCCGCCATTTTTTTATTTGCCGTTTCTTTCATGCCGAAGTGGTTTGGGTGGCGCCATGCCGGACGCAGCAGCTATTCGCCTCTTTCCCGCGTTACAGGGGAAATATATTTTCAAGGGCGCCATAAAAGGAGACTCTTATTTGTGAATCATTCCAAGGCACGAAGGATCCATGTTTCGTTTGGGTCAGCTTTTGTTTTCGCTTTCTTTTGATTAACGGCAATTCAGGTAAATTTTCATCCTGACAGCCTCCTGTTATTGCCTTGCATTGTGCTGATATACTTAGATTTACTTGGGATGGATATCCATTGAAACATATTTCCTGGTGATAGCGTCATCAACTAGAGGCGAGGGCCTATTTTCCTGTCTGAAATTTGGTAAATATTCTCCTCCGTTGGGTAGCGTGTAATATTTTGTTTCATTAGGGAGCAGGATGTGGCTTTTGTTTGTCTTCATGTTTTTAATTCATCCAATTATCGGATATGTCTTACGTCCTTTTGTTTGCAGTGTATTTCTCTCACCTAGTTGTTGTTCTCACTTCTGTGTTCCCTGTTCTATTCCACGTACGATATGGCTTCCGTCCTGTCTGTTGTTTGCTTTTTGTTTACTTATTGGATGAGGCTTTCGATTATGTCTGCTCGTATCTATATTTGTGTTTTTTTTATATATTTGCTTTTCTTTTCAACGAAGTATGGTTTTCCCCAAGATAACTGCATATCGTGATTTCACGAAGGCATTATCTGAAGAAAATTGAACGAGAAGTTATCAGCGATAAAAGATAGAAATCATTTCCTTTCCAAAGCAGTACGAACTTATGAAAGTCACTGCTTTCTCGGCAAGGGTACAATGGTAGTTGAACGGGATGTGTCGTTTTCAGCTGGTATAGGTCTGTGATCGAACTCGGGTTCCTGAACTATTATAATTATGTATTAATAAATTCGTTGGAATACGTAGAAACATCCGGATGGTTCTCGCTGTCAATTAGATGACATCTATATTGCTGAGATGTAAAGAAACTACAAGAAATTAGACTGTGCCTTCATCGGCTTCTCGAAATGTTCATATTTCCGATGCAGTGCAGAAAATACCTCAGATCATATAACTGAGGATATGTCTTTCTGCACCAGAGAAATTAGTTAGTGAATGTCCTATGGTTTAGCATCAACTTCATATTTAGTTGAATACAGTAAAAGGAACATCTCATGATGACCATCGTGAATGGAAAATATTTAATAATTCTATATAAAGCTCTTCATTTCCCTATTAAGGCCGTTTCATTAACTTTGCTTTATATGTGCTTGTGTTTATTTAATGTCTTTCAAGTGACATTCTTTGATTGAGATTTGTAACTGCGCATCTAGTTCCATTTTTTTTTTAGTTTTCTGAAAACTATCTTGCCGGCTTTGTCTATTCGTCCGCCCCTTTTTCTGTCCGCCCTCAGATCTTAAACACTACTGAGGCTAGAGGGCTGCAAATTAGTATGCTGAACATCCACTATTCACTCATCAAACATACCTAATTGCAGCCCTCTAGCCTCAGTAGTTTTGATTTTATGTAAGGTTAAAGTTAGCCATAATAGTGTTTCTGACAACGATATACGCCCGGCCACCACCGGGCCGCGGTTTATTTCACGGGCCACGGCTCATACAAGCCTTATACCGAGGCCACCGAAAGATAGATTTATTTTCGGCGAGACCTTGGTTATGCGATGTACAGGAAAGTCGATTACGCCGGAGAAACTTCGGCGCATTTTCACTCGTTTTGAAGTTCATGCTCGAAAAAGTCTCTCAACTCACGTCCAGTGACGGTAAAAGAATTGTCAGTATCCCCAATTTAGCCAGATCCAAGTAATTAGGTAAAAGCCTTAGACACGCCAAAATTAACAAACCAACAAACAACCCCATGAAAGTAATGAGCGGGAATTGCCATTTTCATTAACCCTCGATAGCGCAGTGGCTAAATAGTATAGTCGTGACGTCATTTGGTAAGCGGACTCTGTTACATCATGCTGTCGGCCTCATGGTGCAATAGCAGAGCAATAGGAAGAATCTCGAGTTTGCGCCGACTCTTATTTGATAGTAAGTTATGCATATCTACGCTTTACTAAGTTTATATATTTAATAAAAGCGTTCGTCCTCTGCCCTCGGAGTTCCAGGCTACGTTTACCCGCTCGCGTCCCCGTCGGAATCGGTTTGCTTGCTTCGTAATTGCTTTTCGGATGCCAGTGTTAAAAAAATAAAAAAAAATATAAACTCTCACTGCAATTATTATGTTTTAGAGATTTATGATTTTTTAAGTCTGATACGTTTTTATTATACTTTTATTTGCATGGTAGATGTTTGTGTGCTGTAGTTGGATAATACTTTAAAATACAATCTACAACGAATGAATATGTAAAGAAAAATAAATTTCCTTTACGTCATGCATACATATAATCTCACACACACGCACACGCACACACACACACACATATATTATATATGTATTATATATATAATATTATAATATATATTATATTATATTATCGTAATATATATATATAGTATATATTAATATATATATATATATATCTATATAAACCACCTATGATATATAATATATATATATTCATATAATATATATATAGAATATATATCTCTAATAATATACAATATATATATATATATATATATATATATATAGATCACACATATTCAAGTCGCATAACATATCTAACTTTTTGGATAATTGGGTATTTTCCATTAATTCTACATTTATTTGATAGCAGGAGTGGTTTACTTATTTGGGTAATTTATAAGTTAGTTCTCATTTTCCATGTTAAAATTTGCTCGAAGATAAAACTTTTCGCTTTCGGTCAAATGGAGAAATCTATTGCACGAAGAACACACGAAAATTTCACAAAATTACTGTGCACAATAGAAAATGTAAATTAACCTATTCGTAAATGTTCAGTTTTATGCATTTCATGTCTTCGTTTCTGGTATCTTAAGGTCTACTTAATCAAAAGATCCATGGTTACAGTAGCACTCTTTACAAGAGCGGGAAAACAAAAGTGCCACTCGAAAATGACGACTACGTTCAACCCGGTAATCCTCGACAGTTGTAGAATTTATTTGCAATTAGTTCTGAAGCTGACAAGCTGCTGTCAGGCATCAAAATGACATTAAACTCGGATTTATTAAATCAAACTTTGTCATAACTTCTTTGGATATTAACCGGTTGTCCAGGCACTTTTAATCAAAAGAGGGGTAGTTGGTGATTGAAAGCTGTGCTTTTTTTATCGAACTAGGTAATATCTGATAAATTTCAATGATGAAATATGACCAGGCGCAATTCATACATTACTATCGACATTGAACTTTATAAAGGACAAGCTCAATACGAATTACAACTGATTATTAATATTTTCATCTAAGTATTGTTGAATTCCATACTTTTTGGATCACTCGTTTTTCGCTTCATCATCATCCTAACTATTATTATTATTTTTTTTTTTGGTCTATCACAGTCCTCCAATTCGACTGGGTGGTATTCATAGTGTGGGGTTCCGGGTTGCAACCTGCCTCCTTAGGAGTCCATCACTTTTCTTACTATGGGCGCCGTTACTAGGATCATACTCTTCTGCATGAGTCCTGGAGCTACTTCAGCCTCAAGTTTTTCCAGATTCCTTTTCAGGGATCTTGGGATCGTGCCTAGTGTTCCTATGATTATGGGTACAATTTCCACTGGAATATCCCATATCCTTTTTATTTCTATTTCAGGTCTTGATACTTATCCATTTTTTTCCCTTTCTTTTTCTGCAACTCTGGTGTCCCATGGTATTGCGACATCAATGAGTGATACTTTCTTCTTGATTTTGTCCTCAACGTCACGTCTGGTCTATTGGCACGTATCGCCCTATCTGTTCTGATACCATAGTCCTTTGGTATTATTATTATTATTATTATTATTATTATTATTATTATTATTATTATTATTATTATTACACAGAAGATAGACATATTCAATGGAACAAGCATACAGCGACTATCAACTGGAAATTCCAGCTTCCAAAGAATATGGCGTTCACGTGAAAGAAGTTACAGAAGTTACAGTGATTTGAAAATAAAATTCTCAGTTATGTGGCTATGGAAACCTAAATTGAAGCCTATATAATGAAAGATGTAGTATTCAATAGCACTAACTCAAGACTAGAATATGAAACCAACTTAAATCTCATTATGCACACCATTTCAATATAATAATTATAGATAAGGTTAGGTAGAATATTCATTGAAATCTGTATGATGTACGTTTTAATCTGTTGCACTGAAAATGGAAGTAACACAAAATCAGGATATAAAAGGATTTCCAAACAAATGACGATTAAATCAGTAAGCAGTAAAGCATGAAAAATTTGATAGTGAAAAACAAAAAAATATATAAAATGACGAAGGTTACAATTCAGTCAGAGAAAAACCTATTCTGGAAATGAAATTTTGGGCTTTTGATGTTTTTACGTAGAGAAAAATACTGAGATGTAGAAGAGAAGAGAAAATATAAAGGCTCCATCTGGGGTTAAAAAAAATTTCGGACCATAAAAAAAAGGTAGAGTTGAATTTATGGACTTACTGGATATTAAGAAAATAAATTTGAAAGCAAAGCACAGCTTTAACAGCAAAATATAAAAAATATTAAACAGTAAAAGAAGATGGGGGAATGACAAAACGAAAGGAATTCACTGGGTTAGGTAAAAGGAAAACTTAGATTTGAATGAGAAAAATTTTCTCTCACTCAGTCTCGTTTGTGTGTGTATATATATATATATATATATATATATATATATATATATATATATATATATATATATATATATATATATATATATATATATATAAGGCTTGCTGCGACAACATTAAACTGAAATGTTTAGGAGCAGCAGTTCTGGATACAAGACTAAGGAAATTCAATAATGACCAAAAATCGTATCAAAAGGTCCATCTATGGAACTTTTGGAAGGTCTGAGAAACTAAAAAAATAAAAATAATAAAAAAACTGACAAAGATTTAATTTAAAGTTTTATTTTCTGTGGCTCAAATATCTAACCAGGATTTTTGAATGTTGAGTGAGGAGCAGCCAGTAAGTGAAGCATGACAGTACAAAGTTTACGGGAAAGGAACCGAGGACTTAAAAATAAGGATACGTAATGATAACAAGTAACAAATACGGCGAAGAAACAATCGAGTTTTCTGTACAGCATATAATGCAGTATGAAACTCTCAGCCGCGGCCCATGAAACTTTCAGGCACAGTCTGGTGGTAGCCTGTGTTGTTGGCACCTACAGCGGTCCCAGAAGCCTGATCATGACTAAATTTAACCTTAAATAAAATAAAAACTACTGAGGCTAGAGGGCTGAAATTTGGCATGTTACATGATTGGAGGGTGGAGGATCAATATTCCAATTTGCATCCTCTAGCCTCAGCAGTTTTTAAGATCTGAGGGCGGGATGAAAAAAAAGCGGATGGACAACAAAGCATTATCAGTAGTTTACTTTTACAGAAAACTGAAGTGTCTAGTTGCCGGGAGGGTACTGTTAGAGAGAAGATGGTCATTTGACCACTCTAAACCTTTCTGTGGGAATGGCAAATATGACAATGATGAAGCTGGTGGTGATAGTAAATTAATTTTCCTCGCATGAATAAAAGTGTATACTGTATACTGATACACCAGTATATAAGAGTAACTACACTTTGGTAAAATTCCACAGAAATTATTTTCTCTGAAATACCAAACATCCACAAATCATTCTCCTATTTTTCTATTTTCGAATATTGCTCTCCTGTATGGAGCTTCCAGATCAAATCTATTAAGTCACAACAGATCATTTTCAATTCAGAACTAACCTGGTTTCGAAAGTCAATGTTAACTTTAATCCCAAATCAGAGCCAGCCATTCTCATGTCAGAGCCATACTGGGTTCCCAGGTAAATGCTAATTGGGATATCACGTCAAAGCCAACCTGGTTTACTCAATCAAATCTGCCTGCATTTCTAGTAAATGTCAATTGTTCTTTAACCAGGAATAAGTAGGTCCCCATGCCTAACTAGCTCGGGCTTCAAGTCAAGAGCATAAAATTCCCAAAACATTGCTAACCTTGATTCCCGAGTCAATATTAATATATGGACCCTAATTCGAGACAGCCATTCCTGAACTACAGCCAGATTTGGTGCAAAGGTCAAAATTAATTTGGAGACCCAAATCAGAGCATATCAATTTCAGTCCAGATCTAAGCTAGTTTTCCACATCAATACAAATTGGGTTGACAAATAACATCTACTCCTCCCCGAGTCAGAACCAGTCTGAGTTTCCAGTTCAAAGATATCTTGGGTTCCAAAGTCAGAGCAAAACTTTTCCCGGTTTCCATTGTCAACTTGAGCTCCAATATAAGCCTATCATACCTGTGCCAGAGCCAGTGCGGATTCCATGGTCGAAGTTAAACCAACCACTTTTCCCAAGTTCAAGTAACCTGATTTTTCTAGTCAAAGCTGGGTTCCCGTGGAAAACTAGCTTCTTTTTACAAACTAGGACAAAATATTCTTGAATCAGAGCAATACTGGGTTTTCAGTTCAAAACTGCCTTAATTAGATCTTGCCTGGATTCCAAAATCCTAGCTAACTGAAGTTTGCAAGTCAGAATTATCTTGGGATCCTAAATCAAAGGTAATCTATATTACCAATTAGACCAAACCTTGTTTCAGATTCCAAATTCATACCCAATCTAGATCCCAAAGTCAGAGGCAATCTGTGTCACAGGTCAAAGCTTATTGTGGTTCGAAATCCTAAGCCAACTTGTTACCATAAACAAAGCTAATCTGGACCACCAACACATAGCTAATCTAGCTTTCAAATTTAAAGATAATCTTTTATCTAAAACAGCACCAGCCATTAGCAAGTGAAAGCCATGCCGGGTACACATGAGCGAACCAACAGGGTCTCCAAGTTTCAGCCAGCCTAATTTTCATGTTAAAAGCTAACCTGCAATCATACGTAAAAGCATATCTGGCTTCACCAGGTTCCAACCTGGAAACCCAATTCAAAACCTACTAGGCTCCCCAAAGCCATTGATAACCTGGTTTCTCATGGCATAAACATCAAGGTTTCCCTTTCCAAAACATCTGCTTTTCTTAATTCAAATCTGGTTTCCCATGTCAATCTCATGTTTCCGAAGTCATAATGATTCTAGTTACCAAGACAAAACTAATCCGGAATTTCAGATCGTTAACAATCTGTGTTTCCAACTCACTGCCAGCAAGGTTTCCCATATTAAAGCTAACTTGGTTTTGTTAACTTTATCTCCTTGTTGCTCTTCCCAGTAATGATCAAGTGGTTAATATTTCTTTTATAAACAATCTGATTTTTCTCATTAAAATAAGCTTAGGAGCTAATTCAGCTAACTATAACAACCATTTCGATCTGACTTCCCTAATCCATTCATTTATACTATAGTCTTTCCATTATTAAAATTCCTTTAATTGCAGGAATAACTTTTGGTGGTTCTCCAGCAAAACATTCAGACGTTGTCGTCTTCGGACAGCCTAATTCTGAAATTCTCTTCAAATCACAGCTTTTGGAAAGTCTTCCATCTCTAATCACACAAATCTAAACGTTCCTGTGAAAATAATAATGATAATAATAATAACATAATAAAAAAAGAATAAATGAAAATTCATCTTAAAAATTATGATACATAAGATGAGAATTAAGGGACTAGGGTATAAACTTCACAAAAGAAAAAAACTTGACTAAAAATACAAATGTATTGGAAATTATTTCCTAAAAATAAGTAAGATGGGTTACAATTTATTTATGACAGAGTACAAACAAAAGTAAATGGCATAATAGAAGAGAAAAATGTATTAGGAACATGAACACAACAAAACTTACAAACTGGGCCCATAAAAAAAAATGGAAATGACGCAGTTACGCAGAGAGAAAGTAATTTTTATTTTTACGGAAAAAAAGTTGAGATTTAGTAGAAGAGAGATTTATAAAGGGGTGCAACTGAGAATTAAAAATCTCGAACTATATAGAAAAAGGGAAAGTTAGATTTCTGGATTTTGCTTCATCTAAAAAAAAAGGCTTTTGACAAAAAGCATAAATCAAGCCGCAACAAAAAAAGATGGAAAAAAGAACATTCACGCGAACAAATGGTGTGTAGAACTTTCTGCCCAGTGCTATATATCTGCATATATATATATATATATATATATATATATATATATATATATATATATATATATATATTATATAGATATATATATATCTATATATATATAGATATATATAGATAGATCTATATACGATATATAGATATATATATATATATAGATATCTATAGATATAGATATATATATAATATATATATATTATGATATATAGAGATATATCTATATAGATAGAGATATATAATATAGTATAGATCTATTAATATATAGATTATATATATTATAGATTATATCTATATAGAATCATATATATAGATATATTATATATAATAGGATATAATATATAGATATATAGATATATATATAGATATACTATTATATATATATAGATATAATAATAGTATAATATAATAGATATAATATAATAATTATATTATATATATTCTATATATATATTATATCTATAGAATATATAGATATGGATATATAATCAAATAATATATCAATATATATAGATATATATATATATATATATAGATATAGATTATATATAGATATATATATATATATATATATCTATTAGGATATATATAATATATATCTATATAGATTATATATATATATATATATATATATAGATATATATAGATATAATATAGATATATCAGATATATATATATATATATATATATATATATATATCTGATATATATATATAGATATATATATATATTATATATATCTATATATATATCAATATATATATCTATATTAGATATAAATATAATATATATAATATATATATATATTATATATATATATATATACCATATATATCTATACTAGAGTGAAAGAGAGAGAGGATTAGAAGAGAGAGAGAGAGAGAGAGAGAGAGAGAGAGAGTATAATGATAAAGGAAAGAGCGCAAAGGGAATCAGCAAAGCCCGATATTAGAGCAAACGGCGACATTGTTTTGGGATGGAGGCCTCTGGCCAGAATCGTCGGCGTGTCTTGTGTTCTGATGGGAAAGCGAGAAGCCATTTGTCTTGGTCAGAGTGAGCGATGATTTATGACATTGTTTGCAGAACAGAGGAAAAGTTCCCCCTTATTTCCCACTGGGCGAAAACATGCGTCATTATCGCTGTTATAATTAATATCAGACGTCGATTACTGTGCTTTCGGTATTTTCCTCCTCTCTCTCTTTCTCTCTTCTCTCTCTCTCTCTCTCTTTTGAAGGAGACATACTTGTAGTTTTCCTTAGATTTACTCTCTCTTTCTCTCTCTCTTGAAGGAAACATATTCACAGTTTTCCTAAGATTTACTCTCTCTCTCTCTCTCTCTCTTTTGAAGGAAACATAATCGCAGTTTTCCTAAGATTTACTCTCTCTCTCTCTCTCTCTCTCTCTCTTTGCAGGAAACATATCATAGTCCTAAGATACTCTTTTCTAAGGATCTCTTTCTCTCTCTCTCGTCTCTATCTTTTTCTCTCTCTCTCTCTCTCTCTCTCTCCCCCAAGATACAGCTCAAATATTGTATTTACGATGCAAGAGGATAGTGCAGATACGGAGAAAATTGCAGATTCAGACACAAAATGAATAATTATGATGAAGGAATATCAAATATTATGGAAAAGTTGGATTTTTTAATGTCAGAATTTCTGTAAATGAAGAAAAGAACAACATACCAGAACAGGAAAGAGACGTGGGAAAATCCTTATTATTACCCATATTAAATGAAGGAGAAAACACGCAATCCATCATAGTGAAGAATGCGCAGGGTTTAGTTACGAGTAACTCAAAAAGAAAAATAGAGTACTTAGAAGAACTAACCCAAATTGAAAAGAAAATAGATATAATGAATAGAAGTGAAACCTGGTATTCCCAAGAGACTGGGAATGACGATCAAATAAAAGGGTTCCAAACTTATAGATCAGATAGAAAAATAGGAATCAAGGGGGAACCGCGATATATGGGATAGACAAAAAACAAGGAAAAATATATGAGAAATATAGTAACTCAGAATGTGAACTAATAGCGGTAGAATTTGAATCTGAAAAATTAATGAACATAGTAATATATAGACCCCCTAATACTAAAGAGTTTGACACAACAATAGAAAAATTTGATGATATATATAGAAATCACAAGGACTGGACTATTCTCCTATCCGGAGACTTTAACTTTCCTTTTGTAGACTGGAAAGAACGAATAGGAGATTGTGGTTGTATTTATACATATAATAAAGAGAGTAATAGTAGTGCAGAAGATAAGAGGCAATTCGAAAAGCTATTAGATATGCTACTAGAATACAACATTTAACAAATAAATCACCTGCCAACAAGAAAGGAAAATACTTTAGACCTAGTATTTGTGAACGAGGTGAATTATGTTAAAGAAATAATAGTTTATAATGCGAGTATTTCAGACCATAATGTCATAGAATTAACAGTCCATTCCAAAGCAAGTGAAAACAGAGGTAAGCAAGAAATGAAAAAGTGGGAAGGATATGGAAAATACAACTTCTACAGTAAAAATATAAAATGGTCAGAAATAAATGAAGAATTAAACAAAGATTGGGATAACATTTTCGTAAGTGATGATATAAAGGTAAATACGCAGATATTATATAAAATATTAGAGAAAATAGTGGATAAATATATACCGAAGAAGAAAAGTAAACATCAGTCATGCATACCAAGAGACAGAAGGATCTTGTTCCAGAAAATCAGAAAGTGGAAAAAAAGTCTTGCAAAAGAAAAAAATGCATGGAAAGTGATCGAACTAAAAAGTAAGATAGAAAATGCAGAACAAAAGATTATACAATCAAAAGAAAATGAAAAACGGGACTTGGAAGAAAAAACCCTAGTAAATATCAAGCAAAACCCCAAACTATATTGTACTCGTATGCAAAAAAGATGAATAAAAGAAGAATAGAAATAGGCCCTCTAAGAATTGAAGGGAGATTAACGAATGAAAAAAAGGAAATATGCAACATATTGGCAGAACGATATAAGAGAGAATTCACCCCTAGAATTGATAATGAAAATAATGATATAGAAATAAGGGATGAAAATAGTGAATATTTAGCAGACATAGATATTAATGAATCTGATATTGTGCAGGCTATTAATGAAATTAAAAATGGAGCTGCAGCAGGGCCTGATGGTGTCCCTGCTATTTTATTAAAGAAAGTACTTCATTCTATCGCAAAGCCACTTGCAATATTATTAAGACAAAGTGTAGATACGGCAAGATTTATGATGAGCACAAATTAGCATATATTACCCCTACTTTCAAAAGTGGATCAAGACTTGAGGCAAGTAATTATAGGCCTGTGAGTCTAACATAACATATTATGAAAGTGTATGAAAGGGTAATGAAGAAAAATAATATGAAACATTTAATAAAAAATAATTTTTTTAACATAGGACAAAATGGTTTCGTACCCAGAAAAAGTACACAAACCCAACTGTTAGTCCACCGTGAGAACATATAAAAAAATATGAAAAGCGGAAATGAAACAGATGTGGTTTATCTAGACTTTGCAAAAGCTTTTGACAAGGTAGATCATGATATATTAGCGAAGAAAATTAGAAAACATAATATAGTGGAAAAAGTAGGAAGATGGTTAAAAGAATTTTTACACAACAGAAAACAGATAGTTATTGCAAACGATGAGAAATCGGATGAAACTAAGGTAATATCCGGTGTGCCACAAGGTACGGTGTTAGCTGCATTACTGTTTGTTATTATGATTGCAGACATAGACAGTAACGTTAAGGACTCGGTAGTGAGTAGTTTCGCCGATGACACAAGAATAAGTAGAGAATTTACTTGTGATGAAGATAGGAACGCACTACAAAGAGACCTTAACAAAGTATATGATTAGGCAGAGGTAAATAGGATGGTATTTAACTCTTATAAATTTGAATCAATAAATTATGGAGATAGAGAAGGAAAGCTATATGCATATAGGGGACCTAATAATGAGACAATCACAAATAAGGAAGCAATGATCAAATAGCAATTCTATTGGCAAAATGTAAAGCAAAAATGGGAATGTTGTTACGGCTCTTCAAAATAAGAAAAGCTGAACACATGATTATGCTTTATAAAACATATGTTCGTAGTCCACTTGAATATTTCAATATGATATGGTTCCCACACTATCAAAAGGATATTGCACAAAGAGAGAGTGTACAAAGGTCCCTTACAGCTAGAATAGAAGAAGTTAAGGATCTTGACTACTGGGAAAGACCACAATCCTTAAAATTATTATAGTCTAGAAAGGAGAAGAGAAATCTACATGATAATTCAGGCATGGAAACAGATAGAAGGAATAGCCGAAAACATCATGGAGCTAAAAATATCAGAAAGAGCAGGCAGAGGTAGATTAATAGTGCCCAAAACTATACCAGGAAAAATAAGGAAAGCACACAGGACATTAATCATCTATGTACCAACATCGACAATGCAGCGTCTATTCAATGCGTTGCCAGCTCATCTGAGGAATACATCAGGAGTGAGCGTAGATGTGTTTAAGAATAAGCTCGACAAATATCTAAGCTGCATCCCAGACCATCCAAGACTGGAAGATGCAAAATATACCGGAAGATGCACTAGCAACTCTCTGGTAGACATTAGAGGTGCCTCACACTGAGGGACCTGGGGCAACCCGAACAAGATGTAAGGTCTGTAAGGTCTAAGGTAAGGTCTCTCTCTCTTGAAGGAAAGATGATCGTAGTTTTCCTAAGATTTACTATCTCTCTCTCTCTCTCTCTCTCTCTCTCTCTCTTTTTGAAGGAGACATAATTGTAATTTTCCTAAGATTTTCTCTCTCTCTCTCTCTCTCTCTCTCTCTCTCTCTCTCTCTCTTTTTGAAGGAGACATAATTGTAATTTTTCCTAAGTTTACTCTCTCTTTACTCTCTCTCTCTCTCTCTCTCTCTCTCTCTCTCTCTTTCTGGAAGGAAACATAATCGTAGTTTTCCTAAGATTTGCTCTCTCTCACTCCCTCTTTTGAAGGAGACATAACTGTATTTTCCCTAAGATTTAATTCTCCCTCTCTCCTTCTCTGTTTTAAAGGAGACACAACTACAGATTTCCCAAGATTTACATTGTGATATAAACTGACCTTAAATCAGCGACCTTACAATATAGTTAACGAAGCCTATTGTCCCCATAGGTGTATACAGTAGATCCAATTTGGGCCAACGTCAACTGGAGGTAAGAAAAAAAAATGGTTATGAGGCAAGCACCCTCATCCCTGGCGTCTTGCTGTTAACTGAAACAATTTCTCTTTCTTGCGAGTATCGTCCGATAAAAAAAAAAAATTACGGGCAGGATAAAAAAAAAAAAAGTATATGGAAAGTCCCTACGTATATACCCGCACATATAAGCATGCATACCTATACATCATATATACGTACAAACATAATATCTATATATATATGTGTTTGTGTGTGTAATGTATAAGTATATGTATACGTATATTATATATATATATATATATATATATATAGATATATATATATATATATATATATATATATATATATATATATATATATATATATATATATTATATATATATATATATATATATATATAATATAGTGGTAATCATATATGATTAACAAAACCAGAAAAAACTGCCAGCAATAAAATATAAATACCTACTTCAGGCGAATGTGAGACAGGAGAAAATAGCGAAAGCACAGGAAACGGCGCCTGATATTAATTATGACAGCGATAATGCGAAATTAGGGGGAACTTTTTCTCTGTTCTGCAAACAGTGTCATAAATCATCGCTCACTCTGACCAAGACAAACGGCTTCTCGCTTTCCCATCAGAACACAAGACACGCCGACGATTCTGGCCAGAGGCCTCCATCCCAAAACAATGTCGCCGTTTGCTTTAATATCGGGCTTTGCTGATTCCCTTTGCGCTCTTTCCTTTATCATTCATACTCCTCTCCCTTCTCTCTCTCTCTCTCTCTATGCGCTAAGTGAATGAGTAACTATGCCACGAGAATATCTACTTTTTTTTCCTTCACGAAATAACAAAGGCTGACTTTTTCTTAATTTTTGAAATATATGCCTAAAACAAAACTATGCATATATATACATGTGTATATATATAGTATTATAATATATAAATATACAGTACATACAACGCGTAATCGAGTAATTTTCCTCCAAGCTCTCCTTTTTACAATTTTCCTCTCTTTCGTTTCATCTTTTTCGAGCCTGAAGTTGTGCTCTCGGGCCAAAACTCTTTTCATATCCAGCAAAGTCCACATATTTCACTTTTCCTTTTCTATGGTTGGAGATTTTTGAAAACCCAAGTGGAGCCTTTATTTCTTTATATTTTCCCTTTTATTAAATTTTGGTTGTTCTATCACGTAATACATCAAACGCAAAAAAATAAAATATTTTTCTGACATTGTGAAATTTCCGGAACAATATTTTCTTTTAGACCAAATTCGTTCGTGTATCGATTTTTTTTTTTATAAAATTTCTATATTGTTTATAATTCCTCTTCATCTTATAAAGAAAGTTTAACATCATTTTGATTTTCTCAGGCTTTTCCCTCTTTTTCATAATAACTTTTTATCGTCAATTTTAAGGTTCACACTACGTACAATGCGCTTAGTTATTGGGAATCAAGTTTTCCTTTATATCTTTACTTATTCATCTTCATAACTTTCCCATTTCTACATATCTAATTCTTTCAGATAATCAGGTGTGAATAATATAACCTAGATTTCTTTATGGAAAAGAAATAGTTTTAAGCAGAAGCATCAGCAGGATGTATCAGTCACGGAAAGGATTCCATTCATGAAAAAAAGTCTATGATTATTCATCAACATAAAAAGACCACAGATGAAAATAATTCGTCTTTTCAATCATTCCTTCTAACGCCACCTTTCTTCTTCCTCCCCATTTACCTTTCTCTCAAATAGAGATCTGATCACTTTCGTGTTTAATCTTTATCCAATTCTATTTAAGAGTTGAGTTGAATATACAATTTCGGTCAAAGGCCAAGCACTGGGACCTATGAGGTCATTCAGCGCTGAAATGGAAATTGACAGTAAAACGTTTGAAAGGTGTAACAGGAGGAAAACCTCGCAGTTGCACTAAGAATCAAGTACTATTAGGAGAGGGTGGAAAGTAAGATGAAGAAAGAGAATGTGAAAGGAGGTAAAGTAAAAGGAACGAAAGTGGTTGTAGCTAGGGGCCGAAGGCACGCTGCAAAGAACCTTAAGTAATGCCTGCAGTGCACCGCATGAGGTCCACTGACGGCTTTACATTCTGTTTAATGCAGCTTCAATCGCATCCTAAACGGAAAACCATGAAACAAACCTCAGATAGTGGGAAGTGGGTGACTTGACTTTCTCTATGCTCCAATAATGTCAACTCCGACTATTCCTCGGCCTAAGGATTTGAAGGATTAATCATGGCCGTTAATGCGTCTCTCTCTCTCTCTCTGTCCGTACCTATCAATCCTTCCTTTGTCAAAATTGCCTCTATTCTTCTTCGTCTCTTTTCGTTTCCATAATGCTTCTCAGTATTTCCTAAAAACACTTTTCCTTTCATCTTTTCTTGGGATACTTTTACGCGAGGGAAATATAGAAAGTTTTCACTTCATTTATGAGGACACAGTTTCAATTTCTCTTCAGCTAAGTGATAGATGAAGAAGTGAAAAGGTAAATCATACGTATATATTGGTAGATTAAAAGTGGGAGAATTATTTGACGCATAAACATTGAGAAACGAAGGACCAGCAGACATGAATCGAGAAAACGAGAAGTGCAAGAGAAAACCTATAAAATTTAGTTTCGATTCGCGTCCTGAGAGAGACTCGTTCGTATCGCTTCCAGAATCACAGGCAAATCGCAGGAATATGAACAAACTAAAAACCGAGCGAAGGTCATAAATAAACAAGTAAAAAGTGAAATATGGGAATGAAGAAGATGAAAAACAGGAGGAGAAATCGGTAACGGTCGACCATCTATTATCGCAATGATTCAGGGGTTGAAATCTCCATTGTTCTTGATAGCCCTAATGCTGAGTTATTGATGTAATGAAGATCCCCATTTGTTCTTAAATCCAATAATTCTTCTTTATGGGGGGAGATTTTTTCAACATCAAAGTTTATCTCGTAATAGATATTCTTAGGGGATTTTTGAAATAGACTCAGCGTTTGGTTTGTTCTGAAAAATGTTAGCTATAGCATTTATGGATTTTTGGTACGTATAGAATTGTGCTCTGCATTACGCAATATTATCTGCCTGATGGTATGTTCATATACGAGCACAAGAGAGTTTGCATGTCTAATGCTCCAAATATGATTCTTGTTGAAAGATAGCTTTGAATTTTCCAAACAAAAGACATCTTAATGCATCACGAGTTCTTTTTAAATAATTAAAGAATTAACCGGAGAACTGATAAGGGAAAAATGACGACTTATTGAAGGAAGGCGTTTGAATCATGTAGTACTTATCAAGATGCAGTAGTGACAGAAGTTTGCGAGTGAGTGAAAAAAATGTGAGTGGCAAAATGGTCCTAAAAATCTTAATATTGAATTGAAAAATGGACTGTGGAACGTTTTGGGGATGCATTGTACTTAAGACAATTTTTGAGAGCGATTAAAAAATGTTCTACTAAGAGTGAAGAGTAACTGGCTATAGGAAGGAATGCGATTAGCTTGGTACAAAAGTCGATCTGAGACACTATTGTGTTATGTCTCAACGGCTATCAAATCTTATACTAATACACATCTTACGGAATCGAGAGAAGCATCAACTTGAATAAAATGAGAGAAATGTTCCTATAAAGAGCCTTTTAAATGGAAGGGTGCGTCAGTGAAGCGTGGACGACTGATGAACATAAGAAGAGGCGCTGCAGTAATTAGTAAAATAGTCAGAAATTATTTACACGAGGATCATGTTGAAACTGAATTAGAGGTGGCCTGAGGTTATGATGACAAACTTAGGTGGAACATTGAATGTTGATTTGGCTGGAGGAAATATGGAAGTGATTGATTCACGATTCATGCTGGTTAAAAAATACTCATAGTAGCACGGTTCTTCAAATGGAGAAAAAAATCCACAGTTATGTAAATGTACTTATATTTAAATTTAAAACTTTAAGGATAGCTTTCCGAAAGCTGTCCTTAATAAAGTATTAAATTTAAATATAGGGGCATATATATAAGTATGGATTTGTTTCTCCATTTATACTGGTATTCAGGAGTTAATATAAGGGAGGGTGACGGATGCAATGAGAGTATGAATTACTGGGAAAATTAGTGCGTGAAAAATAAGTAGTGAAAGATTCAGCCTCTCTATAAGAGCTTCGAGGGGCTGCTGTTGGACTCTCTGCTCTGGCAAATGAAGCGGGTAATGTAGCGCAAGTTTCCTGTGGAGGGGCTCGCACTCGATCCAGAAGAGAAGGGATTAATTTGTCAGAAGCACCTCTCTGTTACGAAGAAAGAAACTATATCAAAATATATACTATATATATATATATATATATATATATATATATATATGTATGTATATGATATATAGGTATGTATATATCTAATATATATAATATATATAATATATATACGTAGAATATATAATTATAGATATATATAATATATATATTATATATATACAATAGATAACTATATATATATATATATATATATAATGTATATTAATATAAAGTATTGTACGTATCTATATATATATAATATATATATATATAATATATATATTATATTATATATATATATATATATAATATATATGTATATATATATATATATATTTATGGTATATATATATATATATATATATATATATATATATATATATATACAGTAATATATATAATGTATATATTACTTTTTATCTATACTACTTATATCGCTCATTGTTGCAAAATATATTACTTAATTTGGTTGAATATGCATCATAAAAGCGCAATTCTAAATTCGCGCGTCTGAATAGGAACGCAAAGCCGTGCATCTGATATCATAATATAAGCATGGGGAAAATAACGAACTTTTCACATCGTATTATATATTCATGATTCATTCATCTGGGAAAGCGTTTAGCTCAGATTGTTGCTATTTCGGACGAGTTCGCAAAAGTCATCGCTGGATCACTGGGAGGGCTCATGAGTTACCCGAGGTAGTGCACATGAGTTTTGCGATTATTCGAGATTTTTTCTTTGCAGCAGTTGATATAAATGCTCTAACAATCTCGATTTTATCATATGAAACCAGAACTTGTTTCAACAACAACTTTTGGAAAGGTTCTACGAACGACTAACAGTCACCGGACATCCTCGACTACAAAAACTGAACGAAATCTAGAACTGATTTCATCAACAACTTTCGGCAATGGCCTGTGAGCGACTAACACCTCTGTCCCTCTGTCACCTAATCAGAGCGTATCAAAGCCGGGTGACTGGCCTCATTCACTTTCGAGGGGCCGTTGAGACGACTTTACAGTCATCAACGGCTTTCATCGTGAACCAAATCCATCTATCTATCTATAATAATAAAAGCCGAGTGGATCTTTCCTATTTGTCCGCCTCGGGTTAGGGACGGGTTAGGTATGGGATCGGGAAAGTAAAGGAGACATGACACATCCACCGCCCTCCTGGAATCTTGTTTGTTCGCCCCGGGTGTGGACGGGTAGATAAGAGGATCGGGATGGTAAGGGAAACTTGACACATTCACCCTCCTCCTGGAGACCTTTTACAGTTATTTAACGGCGTCGTTTTCACTGTGCCAATGTGTGTCGTCCTGTAAGCGGCATAGACAAATCATGTACGGTGTGATGAAGAACCCAGTCACCCAGTTCACGTCTGGCAGCCCCGTTTTAACCGGGAGGCATATTCGTGATCTGTGTTATGACTCGGCTTATGGGAGAAATTAAGACCAATCAGCGTTCAGAATTCGCTTGAGGTAATGACGTCATAATTCTAGAATTCTGTCTCTGTGTACGATAATCATCCGCTACTGACGTATATTTTCACTATTGATAAATGATAGCATAATATGTATACTATCCGTTTTTTACGTTTGGGTTATCATTAATTATTTTAACTTCTAAATAGCTCTTCATTTCTAACAAAGTTCAAGTTGAATTAATGATGAAAACTGAGGAAGTAGAACACTTCTATATATTCGTATGATTCATTAAACTGCTCTTCTGGAATACGATTTTCATTTGTAAATACACAATTCTTAAGAGGAGTCTATCATTCCTGTCTTAGCAATGGATGTCAAGGAAGAGCTATCAAATTTCGAGAAATTTAAGAATGTACATTCAAACCAGCGACATGATTGTATTAAGAACAAATGTAACAACAAAAGAACAGGTCAAATCAAGTAATGGCTGGAAGAGTGCTCTGATCCTTGTCAAGTTTCAAGATAGGTCTACCCATAGATATAGAGGGGAGAGATTGGACAGACAATTCTAATTGTTATGCATGATTTTGAGAAATAGCAGCGGCCTCGACTGCAGAGACCAGCAGCAACAAAGCCACTTCAGGTACCCGGTGCTGGGGCAACAACTGTGTTCCATACAAAAAAAGATCACCTTAAGAGAACAGGGGACCATATTTCATAAGATAGTGACTTTTTCTTTCATTAAAAGCTTTATAACTGTTGAAACAACCTTAAGTAAACGTTAGGTAGTCAACTTGTAGTCAACTACACTCCTGCTTTTTGAGCTGATAAAATTAAATAATTTATGTTGTAATAATCTCTTTAATAAAGCCTGTTTGACATTAAATTCATGTAGCCTTATAAATTAGCCTGTAGGGTTACTTTCAGTCCATATAACCACGGTTAAGAGTGACAATTTTTCCCTACTACTACCTAGTACTACAATGTACATAGTATCATAAGGCCTAGCCCAGGGCTTGCTGCAGTTGTACGTGTTAATGAAGTATTATTATGTTATTTACAAAGTCACCAATAAGTTCTTAAGCCTCCTAGTAAGCAGAGGACTCGGCTGAATTTGATCTGCCTCAACACTTGAAGGTAGTAGTCTATTCTTGAATTTTCCCATTATCATTTTTACCCTATACTTCAAAGTTATATTACAACATTATAGTTTTGAAAGTAAACTTTACTGACTAGCTAACCTACAAATAATCTGTACCAACTAGCCAGTCTACCAGCGTGTATCATCAAATAACAAAGGGTAGCCTACCATAGCCTAACTATAGCTTAGCAAAGGATGTCTAATTTGGCATAACGTTCAGAAGGAATGCTAATTTTTCTATCTGTCTCCCTGACAGACTATAAAATACAGCTCAAGTCTTGGCTAGCTATGAAGGCCTAAGTTATTCTTACAGGCTAGCCTAACTTAGACTCTACAATACAAATAAGTATGTTGAATTACAGGTCAGTACGATTGTGACATTGTCTGCAGACTGCAGCACATAGTAATTATTAGTAAATGAATATTTTGCCAGGTTATTTCTCTACAAAATTCATGCATTCCTGGCTAGTCTGTGGGGTTGTCTATTCTTTTCTTGTAAATAAAAAGTGTATTGCATACTACGCTTGTATTTGTGATGGTTTGCTGACAGCTTTCCCATTGAAGTCTGTAGTGCTGGACATAATTGTTGCTTCTTGTGTTTCATCTCTTGAGATCTTCCCTTTATATGAATTGTTTATATTAATCTTGAGCTCAGTATTCAAGTAGTATGATCATTGATGAATATTGCCAAATCAGGAGAAAGCTATAATGTAATTGTAGGAAGTTGTTTACAATGTAATATTTTCTCATTGAATATTAGATATAATCATTTTTCATTTTCAAGCATAGTTCAAGACTTTTAACATATTTTTCATATATAAATTTTCTCTGTATGTAACGGTGATAGTTTGATTTCTTGTGATAATGGCCCTTTAGCTTACAATAACTTTTTTTTTTGTCTAAAAGTGTATTTGACTGCAATTACTACCTGCACTTAGGTTATGAGGGAGACTTTGTCATGAAAATCTATTTATGTCTTGTTTCATAAAATGCATAATTCTTCATTCCTAAAAAATTTCTGTTCAATATATACGGTATATAATGAGTGCAGTTTTAAGATCCCTTCTTAATTAGGCTATATGTGGACCCAAGAATAGAAGGGGCGTGATATCCAAATCATCTGTTTTCCTAACTCCTTCCCCCGGGAATATTTTAGGGAAATCTTGGGTAAGATTTTGTACCCTTGACTCTTTTTTTCCGCCGATATGTGATGATTTTATACTGAATTTTAGGTGCAATTAGTGTTTCAAGTACAGGTGCAGAACGATCTTTTAGCAGGGTGAAGTTGATTAAAGATTATCTTAGGTCTACTATGAACAAGGACCATTTGATTTTTATCTTTTTTGTTTGAACATGCTTTTATGCACAGTATTGTTAGTCTTTCGCTCAAGAAATAATTACATTTTTCGTTATCAAGGAAATATATTTGAAAAGTCTAAAAACTCCGGATTTTTCATACTTTAATTTTTCCTGTATAATCGCAATTCTTAAGCAATACTTTGCATAAAAGTTTCTTTTTCGAGAAAAAAAAATAAAAATCAAATAATCATGATATGGCTTCTGATATGAATAGAGCGGCCCCAGTAAATGATTTATTGAAAAAAATAATATAGAATCTAATAGAAAGGCACATAAATATTGTAGAGAAATAACCTGGCAAAATATTCATTTACTAATAATTACTATGTGCTGCAGTCTGCAGACAATGTCACAATCGTACTGACCTGTAATTCAACATACTTATTTGCATTGTAGAGTCTAAGTTAGGCTAGCCAAGACTTGGGCTGTATTTTAGTCTATGAGGGAGACAGATAGAAAAATTAGCATTCCTTCTGAACGTTATGCCAAATTAGACATCCTTTGCTAAGCTAAAGTTAGGCTGTGGTAGGCTACCCTTTGTTATTTGATGATACACGCTGGTAGACTGGCTAGTTGGTACAGATTATTTGTAGGTTAGCTAGTCAGTAAAGTTTACTTTCAAAACTATAATGTTGTAATATAACTTTGAAGTATAGGGTAAAAATGATAATGGGAAAATTGAAGAATAGCCTACAACCTTCAAGTATGGCAGATCAAATTCAGCCGAGTCCTCTGCTTACTAGGAGGCTTAAGAACTTATTGGCGACTTTATAAATAGCATAATAATCCTTAATTAAAACGTACAACTGCAGCAAGCCCTGGGCTAGGCCTCATGATACTATGTACATTGTAGTACTAGGTAGTAGTAGGGAAAATTGTCACTCTTAACCGTGGTTATATGGACTGAAAGTAACCCTACAGGATAATTTATAAGGCTACATGAATTTAATGTCAAATAGGCTTTAATAAAGAGATCATTACAACATTCATGATTTAATTTTATCATCTCGGAAAGTTCTTTATTTCTTTCGCTGCATCTTATTCTTTTGATTTCCTATCGCAGATGTCTCTTACCCCGAGGTAAACCGCCAGTATGTCATGTCTTTCTTCTCTCAGTAATGGGTCATATTTTTTCTGCTCTGGTTCAGTTACTGTAATTTGAAAATTATATTTCCTTGTTACTCCAAGAAATTGAGTTTGAATAACAGACGCCAGACTCATAAATAATTTGATACTAATTGATACTAATACCCTCACGTTCATTATCTTTTATATTAATTTTCCACCAATGACTACGCTCTCAGATTCGCATGTGTCACAATTCCAAAGTTTTTTTTTTCTTTTTTTTTTTCTTTTAACTTTGGGTAACTTCAATTTTGGTCTTTCTCCTCCTTACATTGACAGTGCTTACTTACAGATTTATTACTCTCGTGTACAGTGTTTCACGTTCTTTGTCTACTCTATAGTAGGTGCATTACTCTTTGATCACTTGTACATCCCGGTTTCCTCTCTATTATGATCCTTTTCACGAATCCTCTGTTGTTTCTCTGTTAAATAAGTTACTTCGGCGCAATCGAGTTTTCTGTAAGCTGTATGAAACACTCAGCCACAGGCCATGATACTCTCAGCCGCTGCACATGAAATTTTCAGCCATCGGCCGGCAGTGACCCGTGTTATTGTCACCTATAGCGGTGCCAGACGCACGATCATGACTAGCTTGAACCTTAAAAAATAACTACTGAGACTAGAGGGCTGCAGTTTGCAGCCCTCTAGCCTCAGTTGTTTTTAAGATCTGAGGACGGACAGAGAAAGTGCGGGCGGACAGACAAATAGCCACCTCAATAGTTTTCTTTTGCAGAAAACCCAAAAGGGGCGGTGCAATAATTTAACCGTAAGTCTGTCCTTTATCTTGCATACTTTATGGATTTCATATTGCCTTTGGTCCTTAACCACTAAGCCTCTTGCTATTACAAACTCTGAAACTATTGTACCAGCCCTTTTATTCTCCCCATCTTTTTTTTTTTTTTTTTTTTTGATATACAGAAACTACAAGTTTCTTATTCCATAAAAGTAATTAATACTCAAATTCCTACGTTCATGCTTCTGAGCAATTCACTTCCCCTTGAATACGTTAATTGCATTTTCCACTCATGCATTTATGTGCGCACCTTAATAATTGCATTTGCAGCTGACTGCGAGTAAGAGTTAAAAATCAGCAGAAGCAATACACAGAGTACAATAAATACGATCGTTACCCCAAAACAAATGCATTTACTTTTGAATAAGAAGCATGCAGGCAGAGAGAGCACCTCAGCGGCGTGGTTGGTATGGTATTAGCGTCCTCCTCAGTAGTCGCGGTTTCGATTCTCGGCCATTCCATTGAGGAGTAAGAGATGTGTATTTCTGGTGATAGAAGTTCACTCTCGACTTGGTTCGGAAGTCACGTAATAAAGCCGTTGGTCCCGTTGCTGAATAACCACTGGTTCCATGCAACGTAAAAGCACCATACAAACAAACAAAATGCAGGCAGAGCCGGAGAAAGAAAAGTAAATCTTAGGAAAACTACAAGTATGTCTCCTTCAAAAGTGAGAGAGAGAGAGAGAAGAAAAATACCGAAACACAGTAAACGACGTCTGATATTAATTATAACAGCGATAATGACGCATGTTTTCGCCCAGTGGGAAATTAGGGGGAACTTTTTCTCTGTTCTGCAAACAATGTCATAAATCATCGCTCACTCTGACCAAGACAAATGGCTTCTCGCTTTCCCATCAGAACACAAGACACGCCGACGATTCTGGCCAGAGGCCTCCATCCCAAAACAATGTCGCCGTTTGCTCTAATATCGGGCTTTGCTGATTCCCTTTGCGCTCTTTCCTCATCATACTCTCTCCTCTCTCTCTCTCTCTCCGCTCTCTCTCTCTCTCTCTCTCTCTCTCTCTCTCTCTCCAGACAAGAGATAACTGTATTTTAATATCTATAATATTCTCAGTTATTCGTTCTTTTTGGTAATTTGTCTTGCCTGTAATTTACGAGTAGGGGTGTCTTTCATTCAAGATTTTAATTACAGTAATTTTGAAGCGAAATTACTCTTAAATATATTTCTCCGTAATTATGTCTGTATGTAAGTATGTCTGTCTGTATGTATGTACGTATGTAAGTATGTCTGTATGTATGTATTTAATGTATGTCTGTATGTACGTATGTAAGTATGTCTGTATGTATGTATTTAATGTATGTCTGTATGTATGTTAACAAATTGATAAAGGACTAAAAGCTTAATAATGAAAAAAAAAAAGGGAAAAAAGGGAAATTGGAGAGAAATCCACGGGGCAAAAACGTAAAACGTTTTAGGATTTTGATTTAAGATATTTTTAACGACAGCACACACACACCATAACATAAAATATATAATATATATAATATATAATATATACATATATAGTATATATATATATATACTATATATAATATATATATAACGGTAAAAGTCTTAATAATGAAAAAAAAAACAAAGGAAAACGGAATGGAGAGAAATCCACGGGGCAAAACGTAACTTTAGGATTTTGATTTAAGATATTTTACACACACACACACATACATAAATATATATATATAATATATATATATATATATATATATATATATAGTATATATATATATATATATATATTATTTTATTTATTTATGTTATGTGTGTGTGTGTGTAAAATATCTTAAATCAAAATCCTAAAGTTACGTTTTGCCCCGTGGATTTCTCTCCATTCCGTTTTTCCTTTGTTTTTTTTTTTCATTTTTTTTTCTCTCATCATTTTTGTGGTTAAAGTTGCGCTTTTTTCCTCAAAACTCCGAATTTCCAGCAAAATCCCTAAATTTGACTTTTTATTTTTTACAGTTCGAGTTTTTTTTTTTTAACTCTGATGGAACCTTTATATTTCACTACTCTGCTAAATTCTCTCTCTCTCTCTCTCTCTCTCTCTCTCTCTCTCTCTCTCTAAAGGAAACATCAAAAGCACAACCTTTTTTCCTCCGTGCTGCCGTGTCATTTCCAAAACGTTTTTTTTATTCGCATGAATCATAAACTTTATTATTTTTCCATATCCGTGACTTCTTCGTTTAACTCTTTTTGGAGGACTTTTAAATTCCGTTGTTTAACAATTTTATGCAAAGGTAAATTTTTTTCTTTGATAGTTTTTGTAACTTGAATTCCAGTGCTGTGTGTTATAATTTCAACAGAAATATGAATTGGGCTTTTCATTGGGTTATTTCTTTCCCATGAGAAGCCTTCTTGCTAAAGTTTGTTTTTTGCTATTAAATAATTTTGACACGGACCTAATAAGCAATAATTATTTTCATGTATTCATTAAATAAAAAACCCGATGCTCAATTTCTTTTTTGATATTAAAGAATTTTGACACTGACCAAATAAGCAGTAATTACATTTCGTGTTTTTCAAGTCAGTGCAAGATACTGATCTGCAACATCTGCGTGAAAGGTTACTTATCTCGCCACCATTTTTTTTTCATCATCTTCACTGTCGTCTTTTCTACATGTCAGTCTCGGTCTTTTAGAGGATGGTGACAGTTAAGGTTTTCGTAATTTCTATTTTTTTTTTTACTGTACTCTAATTCTTCCGCACATGTGATTGCCTGCGTCATTTCCAGGTATTTAGTTCTTTTTCTTGATCATCTTTTCTAAACATAACTATTACGTATTCATAATGATGTAGACAAGCACGGAAAATAACTTTAGTCATGTCAGTTTCGTCTCTGTCAATATTCTGATGACATTTTTCATAGTTTGGACCAGTGAAAAGTTGAGTATATTTTAGTTTTACCAGACCACTGAGTTGATTAACAGCTCACCTAAGGCTGGCCCGAAGGATTAGATATTTTTACGTGGCTAGGAACCAATTGGTCTCCTAGCAACGGGACCTACAGCTTATTGTGGGATCCGAACCACACTAAATCGAGAAATGAATTTCTATCACCAGAAATGAATTCCTCTGATTCCGCGTTGGCCGAGCCGGGATTCGAACTTCGGACCACCGGATTGGCAGCCGAGCGCGAAAACCACCCGTCCAGCGAGGAACTTGGACCAGTGAAAATACGGGACATGGCCTCTTCCATTGAAAATTGCTGAAAGTTCTTTACGATTCCTGACCTTTAGCACTGTTGCCGTGTTCCTTTTTTTAATATATTTTTTTATGGTCAAGTGTGAAAACTTTGTTTTTTTATTTTGAAGTTAATTTGAAAAGACAAAATTAGCTATAACATTAGTACGCTAAAATTTTTGGCGTGGAAGCACCCCCAGCAGAAAGAAATAATAAAAAAAAATAGCAAGCGTTTTATTTTAAGTTATGAGAACTCCTATTCGAGTTAGTTTCAAAGAAACTTAAAAAAAAAAAAAAAAAAAGAATTACGATAAATCCTCGTGAAAATAAAAGTCACTAGAGCAGACCTGGTGTTGTGGAAAAATGCCCGTATACTTCGGTGAATTTTCATTGGGCAATAATCCAATTAACTTCTATTAATGTTAGTAACTGCATTTGCTGTACAAATGTTCCCCGTTCGACTGAAAACGCATAGAAATTTTCCAATATGAATTATCAAGAAATTAATCATTCTTGAACAGTGAAAGAGGAACATCTTCCGTTTATCCCCGTTGCCTAATTAAGGGTCCTGTTCTCCTGTTTGTTATCTGCATCAGGTGTTATGTAGCGAAGGTCTCTTTAATATCTGAAACCGGGACACATTAATAATCTCTGTTTTTGCAAAATGTCATCTGCAGAATCTGTCACTATGTATTGCTATGGTTATTGTAATTACTGGTATTTTCCTTTTTTTCATTATTACTGTCATTATAATCAATATTGTTTTCACATTCAATTTTTAACTATTCTCAATCTCAGTACGGGTATGACCATTATTTTGACTACCTCCTTTTATACTACCTCAGCGAATATGGATATTCCCGATTAATCTTTGGTTTTCTTTTTTTATCATGTAATCTATGTATCTAGACTGTATGTTATTGTCTATTCTTTGTAAATTCCATGTATATGGCCTTGAGCTGAAAATAAAAGTTATTATTATTATTATTATTATTATTATTATTATTATTATTATTAAAACCCAAAGGCAGACGAGGTCGGTGGTCTCAGGACTCCTGGGTGGTCGCCGCGTTCTGATTACCAGTCGTGGGTTGAGAAGGTAACGACCAATCCTGGCCGTAAAAGCTTTTTATTTTTTCTTGTGTCTGTTTGTCTGTATGTCTGTCTGTCTATGCGCACGCATCTCCCAGGCATCCCCTAAACATCCCTTTCGTTGTTTTGTCTTCCTCTCTTCCCCTCTCCTGTAACATTTCCCGCCCTTTTCCCAACACCATCATCCGCTTACTTAACCCTTCCCTCTCTCCAAGCAGTTACTCTCACTTATTTATGCATTACATAATTCCATTTTCTGTGTAACTGAATCCCATAGTAGACAGACTAGATAAGACTGCGATAACGAAGAACGAAGAGAGAAAAAAGAGCACGGAGAAAAATGAACGCTTTAATAAGTTTACCCGGGTTTTTATAAAGGTGAGCTGATAAAACGTGGATACGAAAAGAGACATAAGACAGATCGGTGACGAGCAAATGAATCAGTGAAGAGGGACAGAACAGCGAGATAATGAAGTAAACGGAAAGTATAGAAAGAAAATTTAATGGATTAGACGTATGACATGTCGCCATAACAGCGATCATCGAGGAAAAATAAAAGAATACCAGTAATATTTGGGGGTCATCACTTTCTCGTGATCTTTAAATGGAAAAATAAAGTCCACCGTAGTATATAATATGTAGTATATTGCTAAATACAGGTAGCTTTCGTCAACTTGACCAGTTGGCCTCTTTAGCCTGAAGAGGCCATTGACGAAAGCTACCTATCTGTATTTAGCAATATACTACACATATACTCTTGTGGACTTTATTTTCCCAAGAAAGTAATAGTTCCGATACGTCTTCAGGTACGTGACAAAAATATATTCTTCTAAACAGAACAGAATATAGAATTTAGGCCAAAGGCCAAGCGCTGGGACCTATGAGGTCACTCACAGCGCTGAAACGCAAACTGACAAAAAATAGGTTTGAAAGGTGTAACAGGAGGTAAACTTCGAGGTTGCACTGCTAAACAAGTGTTAAGACAAGATAGAAGAAAGAGAATATGAACAGAAGTACAGGAAAAGGAATGAAAGGAGTTGCAGCTAGGGGTCGAAGGGACACTGCAAACAACCCTAAGTAATGTTTACAGTGCACCGCGTAAAGTGCACTAATGGCACTACCCCCTACGAGAGTATTGTAAATAACTTTCATACACACACGTATGTTCATACGTAAATGTGACGTCGATGATACTTCGAGTTCGGTGGAATTTTCCACTCAAACTGCAATACTAGGTTCATATGGATGCAATCAAATGTGGAGTCATTTTATAATTTTACAAATTAGACTCGTAAGAAGACCCGCCAAAAATGTCTTCAAAGTCATATGTATTCAAAAGAACAGGCAAGCTGCTTTCGTACGTGCAAGGTTAGATGAAAGACTATGGGAAAGCAGCATAGATAGGTTTGGGTTGAGAGAAGTTGTTCAGGCCTTTCCAAGCTTTCTAAAATGCAGACCCATTGCATTAAGTTCTAGAGTATGTGCTATATAGAAAAATAAGCAAAAATGAAGTAAGTCAGTCGAAATTTCCTACTTATCGATGGGTAATTTCTTGAGAACACCACACAAAATGAAACCAATAGTTGCCATGTTTGGGGCAAACAAAGAGGCTCAAAGCCAATTGAGAAAAACTGAGAGACGTATCACTGCTCGTCAGTGGCCATGCAGATTTCATGACTGATTTTCTACCCCGAAAATCACTTCAATCTCATTTGATACTTACTCAAAAATTGTTTGCAATGCCAGAAACAGTCTACTCGGCCGAAGGACACTTAAAAGTTGCGAGCTATCCACGGTGTCAATAACCTTCCGAGTGAGAGTCTGGAAGAGTTAGCAAGAGATAAATAACCAAACTCCTTATCAGCTCCTACACCTTTTGCATCATTACTCTTTTTCCATCTTTCCTGTACCTTCTCCGTGTGAGCTAATCTCACCTCCTCCTCCGATATCAAACTCAGTTGACTTAATGATACATTCATGGGTCTCACAACCTTGTTAAAATGTCGTGAGGTCTTGAGGGGAACTGCTATTATTGTCTTGAAGTGACAAGACAGGAGCTTCGGTTAATATCAAGTTTTTATCATCCCATATACAATTATCAATGAAAGAAAACAAAAACATCAATATTAGAAAAGCTTCCTTCTCTTTTTCAGCATTAACTCAAAATAGGGGTACGAACAAGTGTGAGCTTCCGCCAAGCTTTTATTTGAACATTCTCTATTACTGAACAGAAGCTCTATTGTAACAATTTACTTCTCGTTATTTGATATTACCAAAAAAATATAATTCTCTCTCTCTCTCTCTCTCTCTCTCTCTCTCTCTCTCTCTCTCTCTCTCTCTCTCTCCAGGGTAACAGTGGACTGACTTTTTGCCAAGTGATCTGTTTTCATTAAGTTTTAATGGTTCGATCTAAATTTCGATACAACAAGCAGCTTAAGCAATTGCTCTCTAGATCAAGTGAGATGAGAGCCTTTATGCAATGCAAATTGGATACGTCCTTAAAAGACCTAACGGACGCTAATCACTTGTATGTCGACTTCAATAATCCTTTACTTTTCTTATGATCTTCAGTTCACCATTTACCAGTCATTATATAATATGGCATATATAGGAAAACAACAAACGGGAGATTGGCGCATAGACAAATCTACCTATAGGTATCAGCAGGCCCAGGAGTAAGTGTCGTTCAATGTTCAAGTGCACGAAGGTGGTGTAATTAATCAGCTGGACAACATGAGTCTGTTTAAAGGGTCCTGGAAAACCAGATACTATGGACCATATCTTTTTGGATCTTTTTCGAGGAACGTGAACGCCAGGCTCAGCCAGAACCTAACAAGTACTATTTCCCTTAACTGTCTATCATTTAGAAGCACTTAGTATGAATAGCTCTCCCGTCCAGTAAAAAAACATCATTGTTTGTAAAACGTTGAAGTTGCCAAGTGAAATACTTTGCATATATAATATATATCATATAATCAGCTAAATGATTGAACTGTGTTTTGGATTGCTGTATTGGATATTCAGGAAGAAGGGGCTGGCTTAGTCATGAATACCTTTTCATCTGGTGGGTCACCAGTCATACATTCGCCAAGATTTATGTCATTTGGAATCAAAATGACTAAAAGTTCATAAACCTATTTAACTTTTGGATCAATATTCCATTCTAGACATAAAGTCTCCTAGAAAATTAAATACTTACAATATTCATTACAGGATTGAGAGAGGCCGGAGAGTATTCAGGATGTACACCACCGTTGAACTCTTTGTAAATAACCAATTTTGCAAAGCATACCAAGTAGAAATAAATCATGGTGACATTCAGGATGCATTTGCAAGAGTCAGATTGACCTTGTTTTGACCTAGCGAAGAGATATAGAAATCATCCTTCTCAAAAAGTCACCCCCAACCCACCGAAATCACAATCCGGGTGGTCTTCAGAGACCCCTCCCAATTACAAGAGCAGACTCGACTCCTTCCGTGGAGATTACCCGAGATAGTCTTCTCCAGTTTCCAATCCCCATACAGTTCTAATCATTAAGGAAAGTTCACATTCTCATATAGAATAAATAAAATGGAACAGAATCGCCGCCCCCCTACAACCCCCAACTCCTCCTCCATCCGCCAAATCGCATCCCAGATTGCCTCCAGTTACCCTCCCCCTCCAATTTCCGACCTCCTTCCAGTACTAATTTCTGTGGGAAATTCACGCCATCGTCGAGAGTGGAGGCAAAGGGGCAGAGTCGCCACCAGCAGCCAAAATCTCATTTGAGATCGCTTCCAGCGACCACATCCTTCCAGTATCAACCTTCCTCCCCCATGTTCTTGCATCAAGTCGATTGAATGGATCAGAATCGTTTAAGTATATCTTAGTTTTACCAGACCACTCGGGCTGGCCCGAATTATTAGATATTTTTTACGTGGCTAGGAACCAATTAGTTACTTAGCAACGGGATCTACAGCTTATTGTGGGATCCGAACTATATCGAGAAATGAATTTCTATCACCAGAAATAAATTCCTCTAGTTTCGCGTTGGCAGAGCAGGGAATCGAACCCGGACCCTGAGATCGGTAGTCGAGCACGTAACTGACTCATCCAACGAGGAACTTTCAGAGTCGTTTAAACCCACCAAAAAACTACGTCCCAGATCTCCTCCACCCACCGAAACCAAATTTCAGATCGCCTCTAGTAACCCCTTCCCCGCCATTTCCAGTCTCCCTCCAGTATTAATCTTTATCGGAATTTCACGCTCTCGCTTGGAGTAGATATAATGGAGGGTAATCGCCTGAACCCGCCAAAATCGCCTCCAGTCACTCTCTCCTTTTTTCCAACCTCCCTCCTGTGTTCATCTCTCCAGGAATTTCCCATCCTGTGAAAATACTTGGGTCTCCTTTTCTAATCTTGATTTCAGTGATTTGTTAGTGAATCTTATGAAGTGTGGGAATTGAAATGGCTGGATAGGAGGCCAAAGATATCCAGGAGATAAATGAGATAAATTAAAAGGATTGAAAGGTAGAACGGGGCAACCTCTCGTCCTTTCAAATTAAAAGCTTCCCTATCGTCAAAAACAAGTAGGTAAAGATTCAAGCTCACAATGATCCTTTATTTTATTTTCAGAGTCTTTTTTCCTTCATGAACCCTAGAAACGTTTTTGTTTCTCCATTCTTCCTAGAAGAAACGCATTAATGTTGTCTGATAAAATTTCAGATTCTTCAGGGCAACACAAAATCTAAACTATCAATCTTCATGCATTAGACCTTTATACTACTTACTATCATCCATTATTTTTATTAATCCTGCAAGCTTGAGCCACTCTGGTATTAATAACTAACAATAGTGTATGGCACACTACACCGTGGACATTAAAAATGGACCTACTTTGATTTTACCCTCTTTATATAAACAATAAATTCAATGCAATTTTCTTTAAATCAAGAAGCTTCTCTTTAATTTATTTGAAATGAACTCTGCTACAACAAACGGGAATTAAATGTTTTTCGAATATAATTAAGGTGAAAACATAAAATTCACTTATTAAGCATCTCTTGGGGGTATTTTGGACTTCTACTTCCGTAAACAATAACATAAATTCATGCACGCATCATACGATTTGTCTATGCCTATGCATTCATATATATATTCCATGTCTAATATTTTCCAATGACTATGTGGTAAAGTTTCTCTAAATGGTTCTTTTTAACAGTGATATTTTGAAAGGTAGAAAGGACTGAAATGTCATCCTACCTATAAAGAGAATTACAGAAATTCAGAGCAATACAGAATCTTGAGTACATCAATAACTCAAGATCTGAGCTATCAAGAACAAAAGGGATTTCAAACTTGAATAATAGGAATGAGAGAGCTGTGCCCTTTACAGTTTTCTTCTTCTTCTTCTTCTTCTTCTTTTTCTCTTCTTCTTCTTCTTCTTCTTCTTCTTCTTCTTCTTCTTCTTCATTAAGTTTATTTGCCTTTTCCCCTCCTCTTCCACATTCAGTCTGTTTGCCTCTCCTCTTATTCCCTACTCGGTTTATTTTCCATTTTGTACAAAACGACATGAAATTTTCTAACTGTCCCAATTCATTTCATACCTATAAATTTCCCATTATCCCTTGACGCGTAGCACTCTTCTCATAAAGAAATTAAAATATCTTTGTATGGCTTCAGATATTTTTTAGTGCCATTTTTCAGTTTCGTCAGTTTTCCTTTGTTCCCTTTTGCTTTACAATTTTCTGGTGGAGGTTTGCTTGTTATGTCCCCACATGCAATGTTTTTCCAAATTTCCAACACCATTCTTTTTTTACACAACTGCATACCTCAGTGCAATTTTCAATACAATTAGAGCGAAAAAGAAACAACGTTAGCCATAGATAAACGAAAATAGCATATGAATAATGTGGAGTGAGTGAAGGACATAACTATAGTGGGGGTTTGGAAAAGGATGGAAAATGTAATAGGAAAAGGGGAAGAGACGAAGACAAACAATGGCAGGGACGCCGAAGGGAAGATTGATAACTGCGAACGTGGAGAGAGAGAGAGAGAGAGAGAGAGAGAGAGAGAGAGAGAGAGAGAGAGAGCTTAATGGTAATGATTATTCGCTGTCTTCTCTAGCCCAAAGGAATAATCAGAAAGTGGAATCCACTGACGCATAAGGAGGGGCGAATCACCCTCATCTGCCTTCTTGGGGTTTTCTCTATGATTTGGATTTCACAATTAGAAAGGCTATAGGGAGCTGCATTAGACAGAAATTGATGGCGACGACTCACGGGAGTGGTTTTCTCCTAAATTAGGAGAGGAATGAAGAAAGTAAATGAAGGAAAGCGGTTCACTAAGAATTTTGGAAAGGTTTTCTTATTTGAGGCAGTGCGATCTTGGCAAAGTGAATATTTATTAAGATCAAACGAATAACACCGAGTCGTATTCTTTATTGAGGGAAAATAGTTAAGGGGTATGGATTTTTACTGCAGGAGGAAGCTGGGTGTTACATATGTATTAAAAGTCCTATATAGTTTTATCGACTACCAGATTCAAATATAATCAGGAACAAAGAGCAGGCAATCAGTCCCATAAAAAGAGAACGTCCAATCTCCACTGTGATAGAAAAGTGATAAAAAAAAGGCTTCAAAAGGATGATCGAACACTTTAAACATTATGACTTCATGATCATTACTAAAACATTGTGTAAAATAATCCACCTCAAAAGTATTGCATACCCTTTGGAAAAGACTGTTTAAGAATATATGAAGTGCGTGAATGTGCAGATCATATTTGGCAGACTGAAACTCAATACTATCTAAGATGAGTCAGATTGGAGGTTACCCCGCTTGGGAGAATCTGTCATATTCCAAGGTATCTTGAGTTCATCAAACAGATACCTGGCCATCTAATTAGAACCGAAGCGTAAGGTCTTGCGTTGTATTGGGGAAATAATTCGTCCGAGTACAGGGCCATAAATACATATAAAACAGATTTGCTTTCCTAAATCCATACCAGTACAGCTTACATTTGCCATACAAGTATTGGCTATCAGATCCATTAAGATTACAAAAGTAAATAAAATATGCCGAGACAGTTCTTGTTATTGTTACATTTCTCTTTCATTCAGATTTTCCTCCCTCGTTCCCTTCCTTGTTGGAAGTCCCAGTAACGAAAGGGGGATGGGACCAAGTGGTTGGTAGCATCATGCAAAAGGAAGCAATTATAATTCAGTGTGCTTTGAATTTCTCTGGCTACAATTATGACCCAGTAATTTTAATATCTTTCCTCCGGCTCTGCTCCTGTTAATCTTTAATGGAACTCATTTTTCACCCCCTATCCCACCTTATCTCTCTGGCTAGGTGTCAGGAAGAATATCAAAAATTCAACTGACTGGAAGTGAAGCTATTTACCTTGCACACGGTCGATGTTTTTAAAACCTGTAGCAGAGAAAATATTTTTGTTATGGTGGACAGAATGTAGAGGTTCACGCTAGGCCTTCTACTCCCTTTTGCTTTGCACCACATTGACCGCCTTTATTAGCCAGGAGCTTTTTCAGGCATAAGACCCACTTAATCTAAACCATTGACCAGAGAGAAAATCTTGTCTGTCCCCCTGCCATCCTTAGTGAGGCCTTCTATTTGTAAATACTTGCACATTAAATTTCCGACACCAATTCGGTTTATTTTCACATTTCAGCCTTTATCAATTTAGAAACATATTTAATACATGGCACGCACTACGCTGAGCTGGAACCCAGCACTGCCTGTCATGTCCCCCCTTGGCTCCCAATCTCCTACCCAGTGCGGAGAAACAAGTTTGCATGAGGAGGTTGGATGTCTTCCATTGTCATGGTAATGGTTTTATAGCAAGGAATTATAAGGTAAAGGAAAGGAAAACGCATCTCCTTTGAGAAGTTCTGCAGCAAGTAGGCTTTCGCGCGTGTGTTGGAGGTGCCTGTTCTCATGATGGTTCTAGAATCGGCAGGAGTGTTGTGGAACGCGACCCGCCATCACGTCGTCAGAAAATGCAGCGAAATATGATGCAATACTTCGTCGAGATTCTTCTAAGACGTTCTGGTAATCTCGGGAGCCTGTGACGTTCGCTGGTAGGCCACGCCCCCAGGTTGCCGTATAAATACGACTGACGAAGTAGGGGATATCAGATCATCAGTAAGAGTCACAGATCAGATTATCAGTGAGAGCCCAGCAGCAGAGATCAGAGATCATCAGAGAGGGGATAAGGGAAGAAGGAACAAACGAAGGATCAGAGAGGAAAAGGTGCTCGATAGTTTGATCGAAATCTGGTCAAGTCGTCCAGTCAGGGAGAACGACCAAGGTGTTTTCGACGTTGACCAAGCCTTGAGAGAAGAAACTTTCTACAAGAGGTTTCGCGTAGTTCTTGCCCTTCAAGTATCAAGAATAGACATTATTTTCTGCAATACCGAGTCAAGAGGACGTCTACAACTACAGTTCTCCTTTTGTGAAGCCACCACTTCAAGCATAGATCTCCGACAGCGCAAAACTTGCCAGCAAGTATTTCCATTACCCCACTGCTTCCCAAGGTCAAGCATTGTAAGATTTTACTTGTGGTATGTAAATAGGAGACACCATTCTGCATTTATCTTTGTTAGTAAGTTTGTAAATAAACCTTTGTTGTGTCTGTGTATCTTTCTATATTCGTATCCCCAGTTTCAACTGTTGGTGTTGAATTCTTTTTGTTTATGTTCATATCGAACTTGGAGTGGACCTCTCACGCCGTTTGTAACATTTCGGCTACCTATCCTGCCCTCACATAGGCGGAGAAACAGGTTTGCATGAGGAGGGTGGAAGTGTCATGTCTCTCCTATCTTCCCGACCCCCCTACCTACCCGCCCACCCCCGTGCGGAAAAACAGGTTTGCGGAGGGAGGGGTGGATGTCTCCCCTACCTAGCCCGGCCCCACGGGCGGACAAACAGGTTTGCAGGAGGAGGGGGGATGTGTTATGCCTCCCCTACCTTCCTGACCCCCTACCTAGTCCGCCCCCACCCATGGCAGACAAACAAGATCCACTCGCATTTTATATTATAGAAGATAGCTTTGGCCAACTCGAAAGTAAATAGCAAAGAAATTTTACGGCAGGGAATTGGTAATTGGGATCTGGTTATTGCCTTGATAAAAAAAAATCTACGGATATTGACTTCTTTCCTAAGAAAAGAAAGGGAGGTAACTTGCCCTTTTCCTGGCCAATATTTCAAATTTTAAAAGCCTTCAACTAGATCACACAATGGAGAGGGACAGGGAATTCTGTAAAACTTGAATTATATTTGTGAAACATTGTTATGGTCACTGAATATACAATTCATTATCTCGATTTATGAGCATGAATGCAAATTTTACTGACCTTATATAAATATTCGCTTGACCAGCTACTGCCATCAAAACTGGAGGCCTGTAAAAGATGAAAATATGGCTATAATAAGAAAGTTTTGTATTTTATTCCACTTTCCATAAAACTAAAAGCTAATTCTAAAGCTTAACATTCAGCTCACTTAATACCTCAGCCAAGCCAAAGAAATTAAACTTAAATGACGGAACACCAGCTTTCGAAAGGTAAAAATCTTTAAACTCCAACTGATTTAATTTTCTTCCTAAAGACATAAGGAAGTACTTGCAAAGAAGATTGATTTTAACTCTTTTTTTTTTCGATATGGTGAATACAGTCTTTGCCACTTTGAGCCCAACAAATTGAAAGCCTATTATCTTTAAGATGGAAGTGACCGAATGTCTATTTACTATGAGAGTATTGCATAGTAGATAAAAGTTGAAGAAATATGGCTGAAACAAAGGTTCAGCAGCCTATGTGTATAGGCCATGAGATCATTACACAATACTTTCTTACTATTTTCAGAAATTTCATTTCTGAATGCATTAGGTCATTTACATTCCATATTTTAATCAATATTGTGGTGAAAGTTGTTGCAATGTGGGAAAAGAAAAACGGTGAGAATGTTTTCATTTCACCGCAGGCTGAATGCAGAATATATTTATGAATATTTTTCTGTGCTTCATAATGAACAAATTCCTTAATGAAGGTTATCCAGTGCTTGAACTTAAAGGAAAGTTACGCTTAGACTGATTTCATCACATTTCCTGTTTGCTTCCTAAGCAAGTTTCAGAAGCTCTTAGGACTATTTATATCCAGTTTGTGAGTATAAATTATTCTTAAGGACGTTTCTAAAACTGCTTTTAAGAGGAAAATTTATTTCTTCCATGTGAAATATTTCTTGAAGAAAATATGGATATTTTTTTTTTTTTTACAGAATCACTATCATTAAAGAAGGGGCACTAACCTGTGTTATGAATATATGAAAATAACCCAAATCTCCATAATCATATATAAGGATGAACTTCTTAACTGATAATAACCAAAAGAAATGAACAATGCCGTTGAATTCTCCAAGGCCAAAGGTAGAAATATTCTAACTATAGACGACTAATGATCCTTAGCAGGATTTCTCCTCAGTAGTTGCACTTTCAACTAGCGAAGATAACACTCACCAGGTGTTGAAGGATATTTGCTTTTATACTTTTATTGACTGCTTAATAATATCGCTATGCCTACAATAAATAAATGAAAGGCTGCTTTACCAAATGTGATGGAGTCTGAACAGCCACTTAAATGAGGATGGCAACAGGTTTTGGAGCATAAGATCAGTGGTTTTTTTTCTGTAACTTTTATCATTCATTACCTGCCTGAAGAGTGAGACGGCTGGTCTCTGAAATATAGTATTTACTTTCTACATTCTGGCGTTTTTATGGGCTCCTTTTACTAGATGGGATTCTGTTTTTAAAAGAATATATTTCACAGTCTCATATATATATATATATATATATATATATATATATATATATATATATATATATATATATATAATGTGTGTGTGTGTGCTGTGTGTGTGTGTGTGTGTGTGTGTGTGTGTGTGTGTGTGTGAGCGTGCGTTTGTGTGTGTGTGTGTGGCACGTGCGTTCGTGTGTGTGTGTCGTCAAATACTGAATTTAGTCTCTTTTCCAACTCCTGCTAGATAAGCGAGTATACGGTTGCTGTGCAAAAACGTCTGCCCTTTTGCCGGGATCCTTCCTTATTCTAAGGGCTCGCGTTCCTTCAGATCGGGATGGACGTCGTTTCGCAGACTGCGTCCGTTGCCGAATCATGCCCTTGCACCGAGCAAACAAGGTTGGCAAGCAGCGATTGCCAAGTGGCGAATGCTGGCAATTAGCATAAAACCGTCATGAAGCCGCTCTGTTCCTCCCATTCTGTGTTGCAGTTTGTAAATGAACTCGTGACACTGAGAGCATAATTTAGCCTGTTTGACCTCGGCCACGCAGCCAGTTTTGTTTCGTCTTATGTAAACATGGTCGACCTAATTTCTCCGACCGGATGTACTTCGCTCTTGGGAATTAACCGAGTCCACTGATGGAGGCGGCAGAGAAAAGTATTACTGTACCGGAAATTTTGGAACTGTCTTTTTTTACGTGTGAACTGTTGGACAGTTGTATAATACCGTACGGTATGTGCTAAAGAATATGAACTATCTGTTAAATATATTGGATTACGTTTGCTAGAGTAGGACGTTTAATGTAAAAGAACATTTAAATAGCTAAGATCTCCCTGAACATAACAAACCTCCTAATAAGTCTAAATCGCCGTGTTCTTCATCGCAATATGAACATCGTAATTAATGTAAACATAAAAAAAATAGTGAAAATGGCTAGTCACATATATATACTTATTTCGATCTGGGATGTTGAACAGGCAGCCCGAGAATAGGCATATTCTCACGAAGCCTGTGTTTGTATGTTAGTCAAACAAAGGTGTTCACCATCGCTTCCTGGCAAGTCATTTTGGAATAAAGTGCCCAAGACTATGCCCTTTCTACACTGGTTGCAACCCAGCAGCCAGCAGAGTGCTTACTTACTAGGGGTATACAATTCGAATCTCACTGGTGAGGTGAGGTCGCGTGTCTATACATATAAGAAGTCAGACAACTTAGAGACAAGATGTTTCTAACTTCCTCAGTTTAACCACTAAATCTGTGATGATACACATACATGGAATCAAGAGACGACTGAATGGAAACTGACCTGTTTTAATACTCCATGCGGACGGAGATGCAGTTACAGTCGCTACTGAGTGACAGGTAATGTGAATGATTTTAAACACGTGACTAAGAGCCTAGTTTCAGCTTGGATGCTAACGAGACTTCCCTCACACCACCTCCTTTCCACCTCCTCCAAAGAAGAGGCAACGGGAAAAGAATGCAACATGCTGGTATATCACCACGAGTGTTTTATATCTTATGTCACCATGAGTGTTTCATATCTGTATTTGTACCCATTTTTACAATGCGGTATGTAACCGTCCCATATCCTTACTATGTTGGTGCCTTTAGGGATGATCATACGGTACTAGGTTGCAAAAAAACAGTACAATTATTCACCGGTAAATGGAACTAAATAGATATATGTAGATACAAGATAAAGGTAACGCATCTGTTCCACAACATCCATGCTAGATGAGCGCCTTTGGGCTGCTAATAATTTACTAGGTTGAAATCAAACCGAAATATTGTAAAAAAAGATGTGCCTAAAACAGGGCAGCATTGTAATACACACAGACAAACACACACAGACATATATTATAACATACACACACACACACACATCACACACACACACATATATATATATATATATATATATATATATATATATACATATCATATATATATATATATATATATATATATATATATATATATATATATATATATATATATATTATATATATATACATAAACTGATTTTAGTGAGATTTTAAATATGTCAATATCAAACCGGGGAAGGTCATGCTGAAAACAGAATTAAAATCGGACTATTTGCTGGCCAATAAGGGGGTAAAATGTAAAAATTACCGGAAACAACAGATATTAGTGTCTAATCCATAGTTTTTGAGGTTGCTGAGAAAAATATAGACACTCCTAATGCCCTTCAAGTCAAAGTTCAGCCCTGATGTGGGGGGAGGTGAAAAGGGGTGGGAAAGGGGTGACAAGTAAGAATAACTGAAAACGACAGATATTAGTGTCTACTCCATAGTTTTCGAAGTCGCTGAGATGAATAGTGCATCTGTTGGATGGGAATAGTGGTCCTACAACATAGACGCACAACTGACCAATTATCATTTGATTTGTGAGAATTGGTCAACAGTGGCTTGTGTGTGTCAGGTTTTTTTACTTGTTTGGTACATTGGGCACTGTTCGGTCCACTATTTCACATCTCTTTGCTTCATCCCAGATGAATTTTTGTGTGACCACTTTGGCTGTTCTCCTACAAGAGGGCTTGGAAGATCAACGGATGAGAGTGAATCCATACATTCTTCCATACAGACATGGACACGAGGGAGTGTTGGTGACCAGTTCTGATGTTGCAGAGGATGGTGAATCCTATGTTGCCTAAAGAGATTCCTTCCTACCATATGATTGTTATGGGCATGTGACAATCTCTTATGCATCAGTGATCCAGTAATTAATCACTAATGCGATTCCATTGGTTTCTGTCCTTGATAATACATCTTCTACTTGGCTTCTCCTGCTGTTGATGGGGAGAGTATGCATCTTGATATCTTGGTTAGGATGTATACAAGTGGCTGATGATCCATTTGGACAGTGAAAGGTGTACCTTGAGGAAGATGTCTTAAATGTCTGGTGGTGGTCAGGTGCATGCCAAGGAGTTCGTTGACAAAGTAGTTTTCTGCTGATGAAGTAACAATGCTTGCATATGTTGTGAACATGAGTCCGGCTCGGGAGTTGGAAATACTAGAGCGGTGGCATTTCCCATGGAGTCTGTGGTTGTTTTGAAGGTACCAATATGGGTGGTGCACCTGCTGAATGTTGCTGTTTTCACTGAGGGTGTTGCAGAGCAACACCAATGTACTTTGTTTAGGAAGAATCAGTGGTAATTAGTTTCCCATTCTGGTGAATATCTGTAATCTTTTTATGGTTGTTGGAGTTCGGTATTCTTAACAGCTGACACTTTGGAAGGGTAGTTGGCGATGCCACCCTTGTTCTTGACTTAATTTGGCAAGGAATTCGATTGGAAGATTGGCTAACACTATTATTTTTGCAGGACATACCACTACATTATGAGCTCGAAATATGGACAGTATGGTTCTGATATGGTTCTGGTGGTCTTCCTTATTCATAGAGAAGATAAGGACCTTGTCATCTTTGTGCTCTTGAGAAAAACTGTAGCCAGAACTTAAGCACTGTAGATAGTCTGTGGGTAACTTCTTGGCCGGTGGCATCACCATTTTTAGTCTCTTAGTCACTAGGGTGGTTTATAAAGACAACATGTGTGGTTCTACCAGGTTGCTCCTATGGACAGAGGATTTTAGTTTACAAGTGGTTGATCAGGAACGCAGTTTGGACTTTAAGCACCATGTAACTATGAGGGCGCTGTGGGACCGACTGCTGAACCAGGTCGTGGGGTAAACTGCGTTTCACCCAGGTAAAGTTTTGGAAGTTTACAAAAACCAAATAAAGACACTAACAAACCACGGGTACCAAAGAAGAATAATAAGTACAATAATAAGTCAATGAGATTTATCATGAAGCAAAGAGTTTCTCAGTATTAGACATGCATAACAGAATCATTTGAAAAGTTATGAGGGGGTTATATGGGCATATCTGGCAGAAAGAAAGTGACGCCACAAGCTTAATTTTTTAGCAGGAACTTGCTACCATTAACTGTCAGATATTTGCCCATGGTCAAAATAGATATTTTCTTTAAAGTGTATACAAAGCAATACGATAAGAAGAGAGAGGATGTTTTTCATTGATTCGCCTTTACCAAATTATTTTGTTCTTGTGTTTTAATGATGCAAGGACTAGCCCATGGATACAGGCTCGAAGATCAGATTTAAATCCTTGGTTAAGAAAAGAAACCTAGAAAGTCCGTGTCACTGGTAGATGTGGCCATACCACAGGCTGTAAGAGCTAAGGACGGAAGCAGAGGAATGATGGACCTCCTGAGAAATGATGGCGAGGCCTCCAAAGCAACGTTGCATTTCATGTTTTGGTTTTTTTTTTTACGTGAAAATTAGGAGCAAAGACAATTCGCACCAGCTCAGTGCAGTGACCGAATTGTACGAGATCTTTTCTAAATTCCATGTGGCATATTAAAACTAATGGTAGTTAATCAGGGACACTGTTTGTTTTTCCCAAAAGAAAAAAAAATTTTCAATTCTGCCGTTTAAAGCCTTATTTTCCAACAGTATGCCAACGCAATTAACAACTTTCACCAGTGTGTTTAAGTACGATATTTATACCTTCAATATCAAGCAACTATATCTCCTACTTTGTGGCTTTATATGTGAGTTCCTAAGTTGAAGATTCCCAACATTTTTGTAGAAGATTCAAAAATTTTTTGTTGGATAAGATTTACCAACAGTTTTGTTGAGGATTTCCCAAATTTTTGTTGAAGAGTCCATGGCATAATTTGTTGAAAAATTCCTTAAAATTTTTCTGGAATATTCCCTAACATGTTTTTGTTGAGTATTCCCACCCAAACATTTTTTGTTGAAGACTCCAAAACATTTGTTTTTTTTTTTAAAGATTCCAAACATTTCTGTTGAAAGAAGTTCCCAACAATTTTGTTGAAGATTCCCTACAATCTTTGAAGATGATTCGCAATAATTCTCTTGAAGAATCCCAAAACAAAAATATTTTAAGATTCCAAAACCGGACTGTTTTGTTGAAAGAGTGCCAACAGTTTTTGTTGGAGATTCTTCCTGACATATTTTGTTCAAGATCCCCCTACGATATTTTGCTATTTCAAAACTTCAATTTAAAATTACAATGTTGTTTACATACACCAACAGACCATTTAATGAGTTCCTTTATTATTATAAGGAGGAATCTCGTCCGACCGTACATGGTTGCCACAGTTCTACCCCAAAAGAAAATCTTTACTCACTTACCTCCATACCCTAAACCCAGAATCCCCACCCCACCCCTGCTAAGCGCCCTCACCCCCCCTGCCACCATCCCACCCGGGGCCCCCGCCCCCGTCTTTGTGGTCCTGTCACTTTGAGGGATTCTGTTAACATAACATAAAATTTTTGAATCATTTTGCAAAAAAGAAAGGGATTTTTGTTTACGCATTTGGCAGACAATTCAATTATTAATGCCAGGTCTAGATTTCCAAAGGCGAATACGCAAATCCAAATATAGCTTCCCTACAACGGAATGCCGCCGCTTTTGGAGCCATATGCAACCAATACAAACATCTCCCGGAGGACTACCTTCACCTTATTTTTAAGCCTTTTGCCGAGGCCTTTTGCTAATCTGCTCCTTCTCTCCTTCCTATCTCCTCTCTTCTCTCTTCTCTCATCTCCACTTTAAAAACGTTTACAAGGAAATGTTGAATAGTCAAATGGCTCTCTCTCTCTCTCCTCCTCTCTCGCCACTCTTCTCCTCTCTCTCTCTCTCTCTCTCTCCTCTCCTCTTCATTTTCCAACTTCATTTTTAAGCATAAAAAAAAACCAAAAAAAATCCCTGAAAACAGTAAATATGAAATCTGAAAATAAATTGAGGAGTAAACAACCCCTTTTGATTTGTATGTACAAATTGGCCCAGTGGAATTCTTTCCAGTCAAAGAAAAAATTGAGAAAGAAAAATAAAGTAAAGTAATGTTGTTTGAAACGTGGAAAAAATAGCCAAACAAAAATAAACAAGGACAAAGACAACAAATGCAGAGCTTTACGAAGTTAACGAATGAACTCCCCTACACCTCCCCCTCCCCCCCCCCCCCCCCCACAGAAAAAAAACAAAAAACAAATAAAAGAGACTTAAGAAGTAAGTAAGTAATGAAAGCGAAAAAAATAGAGAGCTCAAGAAGTATAACGAGAATGAACTCCCCCACCCCCCCCCCAAAAAAAAAAAAAAAAAAAAAAAAAAAAAGGCGCTCCTCGAAAAAAACAAAAAACAAATAGAGAGCTTAAGAAGTAACGAATGAAGCGAACAAAATGGAGAGCTCAAGAAGTAACGAATAAAAAAAAACATAAACAAATAGAGTGCTCAGGATATAACGAATAAAACAAATAGCAAATAGAGAGCTCAAGAAGTAACGAATAAAAAAAAAATAGAGAGCGCAAGAAGTAACGAATGAAAAAACAAAAAAGAAGAAATAAAGAGCTCAAGAAGTAACGAACGAACCCGGAAAAACCAACAAGTAAATAGCAAAGAAGTAAAGAATGAACCAATTAAAAAATAGGTCAAGAAGTAACAAATGAACAAAAAAAAACCCCAAAAAATAAAGATAGCTCAAGAAGTAATGAATGAACAAAACAAAAATATAACTCAAGAAGTAACGAATGAAACGAAAATAAACACACAGAGAGCCCAAGAAGTAACGAATGAAAAAAAAACAAAAACCCAAGAAGTAACGAATGAAACGAAAATTAACAAAGAGCCCAAGAAGTAACGAATGAACCAAAAAAAACAAACAAACAAACAAACAAATAAGAGAGCTCAAGAAGCATCGAATGAACTAAAAACAAAAAACAAAAAACAAATAGAGAGCTCTAGAAGTACCGAATGAAAATACTCGGCCCCCCCCCCCAAAAAAATATTATTGTGCTGTGTTATATTTATCATCAGAGTTTATTATCATTGTCCTCGGGAGCTGGGGCAAAAATGTTAACATTGGAACGACCGCAAAAGAAATATAATTTCAGGCTTTTATGAACGGCTAACGTCATTAGTACATTGAAAAAAAAACGCGTAATGAAATGGCAAAACGTTTGCGACATATTAAACGTTTTTCATTTTTTTTCGTTTCTTTTATGAAATTCGCGATGAGGTCGGTCTTTCTTTTTTTGTCCGACCCACTTGTTATTGATGTCATTGATTTCATGCAATTCGAATTTTGAGAGAGAGAGAGAGAGAGAGAGAGAGAGAGAGAGAGAGAGAGAGAGAGCTAATGCTGTACAAATTCATTATTAAGTTCAACTTGACTGACTTTACACCTACAAGTATCTTAAAATTCACTGCATCTGTAAGATAGATCTATCTCTCTGCTCATTTACCCAAAACTGGAAGTCTAAATAAAATCGATGATTCCTCAATAAATTATTTCAATCACATGAAGGGAAACTACCTCCCCGCACCTGCCACATCTCCCTAGCTCAGGGCATTGGAAAATAAAAATATGGGAATTGTGATTTCATGTAGGGGAGAAAGTGCAGGGAATTTTCATAAGGGCTGGGGGTGGCGGTGTAGGGAAATCTGTATGGTTAGGGGAAAGTTTTTGGCGGTGAAGAGTGAAAAAAATATAGCTACGAGAGACTGGCATATATAATTGATTTATACACTATGTTGGAAATAACAATCTTGAATCTTCTAAAAACTATGGGGTGGGGAAATAAGGGTTTGAGGGAAAAATGAAAGCTTGTAATTGCAAGAATGAAAATGGAAATATGATGTTCAAGAAGCAATTGGTTCTTATCAGAGGGTCTATTTCAGTGAATAGGTTAAAGACGCACTCACAGACAGACTTACATTTTACCATTTTAGACATACATACATTATATACATAATATATATATATATCATATATATATATATATATATATATATATATATATATATATATATATATATATGTGTGTGTGTGTGTGTGTGTGTGTGTGTGTGTGTGTGCATGCTATCAAGTTATCTGATAATTGTTACCCATACAATCCCTCATACATTTGTGGGAGATGCTTACCTTGAACAATTGGCGACATTGGTAGCTCGTAACCGAAGATCTATTCAACAGCTCTCTCTCTCTCTCTCTCTACATACATACATATATCTAATATATATATATATATATATATATATATATATATATAATATATATATATATATATATATATATATATATATATAATATATATATATATGTATATATATATATTTATAATTTATATATATATATATATTATATATATATATATATATATATATATATATATATATCATATATATATATATATATATATATATATATATATATATATATAAATACATTCTCAATCAACTTATGCACGACTAAGAAAGAGACTAGTCAATAAAAAAACATGCATGTTTGATAGTTAATCTTAATGATGGAAATTCCCAAAGCAAACTAAACTGTTGCAAGAAATCATAATATGCAGGAACTAACACGCCACCCCCCCCCCCCGCCACAAGGTCACCCAAAATCCACCGCATAAATTATGAGTTTGTGATCCACAAAATAATAATAATAAGAAAAAAAATGTAACATCGTCCACCAGATTCATTTCCACAAGGGGCTATATGCCACATTAAGATTTCTACCTTACTTGAAACATTCTTTCAGCGACAGGGAATACCAATTCCCAGTGTTCCAGTTCGTCCTTGTAGTCTGGACTCTCACCATTGAATGGCCAATTTTCCCCTAGAGCCCTTTGCACTTAAGAGTTATCGTAACGCACACACTCACACACAGTTCCATTTAATGCATCCATAAATCCGATTCATATCGGACCAAAACCTTCTGTCTCTTCCAATCCCGCACTGATGGAAACTTCCATTCTTGGACACGTGTGACTAATGACCCACTAAATCAAGCGTTGATTAATGCTGACTTAACAAACATACTTCCCACCTGCTGAACGGCTGAACATTGCCAAAATGTTCATATGTCGCCATACATTCGCACCTCCAATTCAATATACAGGGAGTAAATGAAAGAAAATGTTACTCTGAGTACAAAGCGATCTATAAACATATGCATTTTAAGGCTTCATTTGTCGGTGAAATGAATTTTTAAAATAACCGTTACCATTAAATGGCCAAGTAAGATGGCACAACGGGATGTCGGAGTGCGCACGGCTATGGGGAGGGGGACCGGGGGGGGCATATTCCTGAAGTCTGGATGGAAATAGACCCTCTCGGATATTAGAACCAATCAGAGCGTGTTTTGTAGCGGTGACGTTGTGAGACTCCGCCCTCCTTAGTGTTACCACCTATAAACTTTTCTTAATTCTTGCAAAAGCATCAGCTTTGAAAATATTTATCGTATATAATACGTTATAATTTTGGTAAATATATTATTTATTATAGATACATACAGATATATGTTATCACTATGCTGTACCGCAGCTAGCATTTACGCTGGCTCTTATTATTATAAAAAAGGTATTGCACAAAAGTCCTAAGTACACAAGGTATATGGCACCATTGCTCAATGTAAACAAACTGAAGAAGTTCCTCGGGCGTCTGGTTTCCGTAAAAACTGCAAACCAGTTGAATAATTTGCTGCATTGCACTGGAAGTGCAATAAGGAATGGTGGAGCTGGGTGATTTAAGATACCTTGTCAGCCAACCTCCATCGCAAGACGCTCAACTGGCAGGCCAAGGGGAGCTGCACCGCTGTGTAAAGGCCGTCATCCGCCAGGTGCTGTGTCTTCACAACCTAAACGTCCCCGTAATTTGGCGCACAACATTTCCTGCAACGTGGCCAATGGGAAATCTCATGCACAAATCATTAAGTGAAAAATAGTGATATTTATGTTTTTTTTTTTTTTGGCATATATTTGATTGAAATGGAAAATAGGAAACCTATTTTCGAATTCATATTTCTCACACTTCACAATAGCTTTTGATTAGCGTTACAGCAACGTATTAATTTTATGTGTTTATTATAGCTCTTAAGACATGAATGATTCCATTTTTATTGTATCTGGTTGACAATGGAACTGTGCAGTTTGGAGTCAATCAACTTTGGTATGATGTACAATGTGAGTAATCTTTTGTATATAATAAACTTGTGTAAATAATTTGTTTTTTTTCCCTTATATTCCAAGCTATGCAGTTGATTATAAAATTTACAATGAAATATCAGCAAAGGAAAGCTTTTTGGTATCCGAGGCTGCAATGGTAATATGTATAATACAAGCAAAGCAAAAAATTGGCCTTGGTTGTAATACACAGCGTAAATTTGTGCTCTATTACATATCTGTGCAAATTGAAAATTTTTTCTGGTATATTTTTCTTTGACTAGAATGAATTTGCTACTCATTTCCGTATGGATATTACTGAAAGAATGTGCTTTTTTTATTGCAACTAAAATAAAGGTCTATATTTCCTGCATCACACCATGTATACTTCCGAACATGAATTACTATCCGTATTCTAGCCTAACCTGTACACTTCAAGAACATTGAGTCAAAACTACAAAACAACAATAGAAGATATATATGTAGTATATAAGCAGCAAAGAACAAATCAACTTGCAGAAGAAATATATATGACCAACAGGGCAAAATTTGTGCATTTTGAAGGGTACAATAATTTCAAATAAAATTCAAAGTAACTTAAATTTTAAACTGTCAGCCTGCTTCATGTACTAAATGCCTAAGTGTCGAGGCCAATATGAGTAGTTGAGTCATTTTTTTAATGGGTGAAGTATTACGTAACGAAACGGCTGATTGCCAGGGAATCATAGTCCTCCTGTCGAGGCCGATATAAGTAGTTAAGTAATTTTTCAACGGGTGAAGTATTACGTACCGAAACAGCTGATTGACATATGATCATAGCCCTTCTGTTGTGCTTCATTGAGCAATGTTGCCAGCCATATGCATTGCGTATCTCGGTACTCTTTTTAATAATTATATTGACCAATATTATAACCTCTCACAAGATTATATTCTCAAAACTGGTGCTTCTGCATGACTTTATTATATAATGAGGCGGCTGATTGCCATGGGCATGGCTTTCTGCATGTTTCATTGAGCAATGGTCCCATATGCCTTGCATATCTCAGTAACTTATGATGTATAAGCGCCAGCGTAAATATTAGCTGATACAACATAGTAGATACATATTTTCTGTATACATCTATAATAACTATATTTACCAATATCAAACCTATTATATAAGATTAATATAACTGGTGCTTCTGCAAGAATTAAGAAAAGCGTATACGTGGTAGCCCTCGGAGGGCGGAGTCTCACGACGTCACCGCTACAAATCACGCTCTGATTGGTTCTAATACCCGAGAGGGTCTATTTCCATCCAGACTTTAGGAATATGCGACCGGCATAAGGAGCTGGTCACTTCACTTCTTACACTAAACAGCCTCATTTTTCCGGCGAGAGCTTGTCCGGGTTACAAGTGTAAGTTTCCTTATTCATTTTGTGAGTAAGAAACTGGAGATAATGCCTTACCGTTCAAGTAATGTGGAACATGTAGATATGATGTTTATTTATGGGTTTTGCAACCATAAACTCCACTGTTATAAGAAAAGGAAATCTGTGATTAGGCCGATGCGAATAAAATACTTCCAAAATAAATGTATTCTTTAGATATTGAACAAATAGAAAATAAAGGCAAGTATCATTGAAACCTTCTCCCTCTCCATCAATTGTATTCACTGGACTCCAATAAAGAAAAGAAAATCAAGCCAAATGGAATCTCCCCTCCATCAAAGATTGACCTATTCATTAAAAAACCGATCAAAGATTTAGAAAGTATTTTCAAAAATCTCTTGTTCTCCATCTAAAGTATTCATACTAAACCACTTGAAGGAAAAATCACATCTAAGAAAATGTTTCCTTCTCTCTCAGACGAAAATGTATGTTAGCTTTATGGAAAATTTACTATCTTCAGTCTTTCCAGAAAAAGGTAGTAGATATTATATTCATGAAGTAATCGAAAAAGGTAGAAAAGCTGACGTTGTTCTAAGTGCAGTGAACTCGCTACCTACATTCCCTCGTCATCAAGATTACTGTTATTATCACTCATTCAGCATAGGCCTAGTCCTGACTCCTAATTCAACAATTCCGTGACATTTACACTACTTTCTTGATACGTTAAGCTTATCATTAAAATTAGATTAGATTACAGTGAAGTCTGTTCACAGGTAATTTACTAACTGGAGGGACTTTAATGTTACATTTTTCAAAAACCTGCGAGAAAAATGTCATAATTAAAAGATTAGCAATCCAGCTGCCTAATGCACTTCAACAACAAACACCCACCCCTTTTGTCCTGACTACTCAGACATAGCGTATGCCATGTTGATCGAGCGCAGAGTTAAGGAAAACCGGGTATTTCAAAACTTCGCTTCACGGATAAACAAAGCCTTAAAATGTATGTTTATTAAAAATTTTCTGCTTAGAATGACCTTTTCTTCCACTTCACGAAATATTTGCATAAACTCATGTTACACTATTTTATGAGTACATATTTTTTTTTTAAATACACATGATATTTAAAATACCTAAAGTTAGAACGATGAAGTTGTAGACAACTGCAATCCTAGTTACGATAACGAAATAAAAGGGCTGAGGGGGAGAGAGTGATTTTTGTATACTTTGTTGCTAAAAGAGAAGAAGAAAAAAGGAAGCAATAGAAAACCCGATATTAGAGCAAACGGCGACATTGTTTTGGGATGGAGGCCTCTGGCCAGAATCGTCGGCGTGTCTTGTGTTCTGATGGGAAAGCGAGAAGCCATTTGTCTTGGTCAGAGTGAGCGATGATTTATGACACTGTTTGCAGAACAGAGGAAAAGTTCCCCCTAATTTCTCATTATCGCTGTCATAATTAATATCAGGCGTCGTTTCCTGTGCTTTCGCTATTTGTCCTCTCTCTCTCTCTCTCTCCAAAAAGGTGAATTTTTTCTCTTTATGCTAGTAGAGTACTTGTCTGGTTTTATTGCTCATATGCAGCTCTGATTTTGATTTATATATATATATATAATATATATATATATATATATATATATATATATATATATATATATATATATAAATTATGTATATATAGATAGATAGATAGATAGATAGATAGATAGATAGCCACATGAGAAATTAAAGACCAGGTACCAAGCGCTTTCATGTATTGCATATGTAAGGCCTAGGGTTTTTGATTAATAATATATTATCCATGCGTTCTCTGTGACCTATGGAATGTGGAGAACAGTGTGGAGGTGACGACCTGAGAGTAGCTGATCAATGAGTTTCTAGGGGATGGCGTGAGATAAAAGTGCTTAGTTCGACAAGTCAATGTACGACAGTTTATGAACTCTTCTCAAAGTGCCTTTGTGAAACTGGATGCAACTAGTGTTGCGAGGCGCTAGCGAACTGTGTGTTCGTATGTGTGTGTGTGCCTCTTCCCTTTAATAGGTTCATACCCAAGCCTATGGGAGGGATTTTG
>NC_061100.1:122144087-122146587 GCF_015104395.2 Macrobrachium nipponense
TGCCACTCCTGATTCCCTTCAAGTCCAAGCTCAACCCAATAGGAAGGGGGGTGAGAAGGGGTAGGAATGGGGTGACATGTAAAAATAAATAACCAAAATTGATAGATATTAGTGTCTAATTCATAGTTTTTAAGGTCAATGAGATGAATAGTGACACTTCCCATACCCTATAAGTCCAATGAGAAAGATGAATAGTGACACTTCTAATACCCTGTAAGTCCAATGGGAAAAGCAGGTGAGAAGGGGTGAAGAGTAAAATGTCCAAAATGGTCTAATCTGGTGGCTGGGGGCCCATGTAGCAGAATGCATGGGACCATAATCTGAGGATATGTGAATAAAACTATGGGTTTCATACATACAAGGGTTATGCTTGTTGGTAGGAGGTGGACCATGGACAAGAATCCTGTATGAAAAGTGGGTAACGACCAGATAAAGTTTGGGAACCACTGGTATGATGCATAGTTTTTGAAGTTGCTAAGATGAATAGAGACTCTCCCAAGGCCCTTCAAGTCCAAGTTTAGCCCAGATAGGAATGGGTGCTGAGATGAAGTGACACTTCCGATACCCTTCAATTACAAGTTCAGTCCCAATAGGAAGAGCAGGTGAGAAAGGGGTGAAATATAAAATGTTAAAAATGGCAGATATTAGTGTCTAATCTAGCAGTTCCCAAACTGGGGGCCCATGTAGCAGAATGCAAGGGGCCATAATCTGAGGATATGTATGTATAAAACCATGGATTTTATACATACATGGGTTATGCTTGCCTGTGGGCAGTGGGCAATGAACAAAAATCCTGTATGAAAAGTGGGTAAAGACCAGAAAAAGTTTGGGAACCACTGGTCTAATCCATAGTTTCCAAGGTTGCTGGGATGAATAGAGACACTCCCAAAGGCCTGTAAGACCAAGTTCAGCCCTTATAGGAATGGAGGGTGAGAGGTGGTGAGGTATATGTAAAAAATGCTGGGCAATGCAACTGAAGCATTTACCTTAACAGGGAAGAGAGAGAGAGAGAGAGAGAGAGAGAGAGAGAGAGCAAAAGGGTTGTTGGGAGGAGAGAGAGAGAGAGAGAGAGAGAGAGAGAGAGAGTTTATTGGTGTCATTCAGTTTTTCCTGGCAGTGGTGGGTTGGTCAGCTAGTATGTTATATTTGAGGTAGCCAGTTCATCTCAGGCGTCCATATAATTACTAATCACCTGATGAGGACCATATAACCAGTAATTTCACACCTGGAACCGAACCTGGTATCATGACTTTCTCTTTTCTATAACTAAGGCTTCTGTTTCTAGAAGGTGAAATCAAAGAAAATTTTACGTCGTCTTCTTCCATTAATACACTGTTATTTTCACTAAATCATCTTTCATCTTTACCCGTGAAAACTAATACCACTGATAACCATTTCCTTTACAATTCCCAGTTCTTTTAATCTACAGTCTGGGAAAACCTCAATATGAAGATTTCAACGAAGCCGTCACCGATATCTGTGAATTTAACAAGAGAGGTTTCCAATAACCACTTGTCACCAGGATGTCAGTTTGTCAAAAAAAAAAAAATTATAGATGTGACTTCATGTCTGGTCGGATGAATCGAAATATCGACTCTGGGAGACGTTCTCTGAAGGGAAAACAATTTAGGGACACGTTGCAGAAGACATTTCTTTGCTCTTAAAGCTAAACGAAGTTGTGGCATTAATCTGGTCGGGCATAACGGCAGCTTATGGCTCTTAACAGCATGATTATTACTAAGAATAAAATGTACGGTTTATCTCATGTTGATATGGTTGCAAATACTTCTCGGAAAGACAAGGTTCTGTAAACAGCTACCTAACGTTCTTTAGCTTGAACATGTAGGATTTCTCATTTTAAAACCAAAACATTTTCATGGAAAATAGCAACATCTTGCTACGATTAAGGAGGTTCTCTATTTCTCATTCATTTCTTAAGTATTTATCAGGAGTGTATATATATATATAGATATATATATATAATATATTATATATATATATATATATATATATATATATAATACATGTATATATATATATATATAGATATATATATATATATAAAGTGTATGTTTTTATGTCTGCGTGCTATACAATCCTAACCACTTGATTGATCTATAAATGAATGAGAAATAGAGAACCTTAATTGTACCAAGATGCTACTATTTTCAATGAAAATGTTTTGGTTTCAAAATGAGAAATCCTACATGTTATATAATAAGAAATGAAAGAGCAGAGCCGCAGACCTGGAGGGAGAGACGAGAAAATGACAGACATGGAAATGCTGATCTACAGTAGGAAGACGATTTCGCAGGACTTTGTTGGTTATCTGGTTCAGTGGATAGAAGAATCCGAGGACTCCCCTACATAAGAATTAGTGGACGACTCCCCTGTCCCAGAATAAGCCAAAGACTCCCTCTCCCCAGAATTAGCCGAGGGTCCCCAGCCGAGAACTCCCATGTCCCAGAATGGGGATGACTACACAATCAAATTTCCTCGG
>NC_061100.1:122151843-122164343 GCF_015104395.2 Macrobrachium nipponense
CATGTTATAAAAAATGGACTTGAAGAGAATACAGCAAACCAGTATATAGGATATGGGTATGGGTAAGGTATGGGTATAGTGTGCAATATGGGTATGGGTATGGATATGGGTATGGTATGTGTATGTGTATGGGTATGGAACGGATACGAGTATGAGAGTAGGCATGGGTACGGACATGGGGAAGGTGCGGATATGTATATGGGTATGGTACAGGTATGAGGATGGTATGGATTTGGGTATAGTAGGGAATGGATATGGGCATGGGTATAGGTGTGGATATGGGTATGGTACAAATATAGGTATGGGTTTGGCATAGATATGGGTATGGGGAGGTACCTACTGATATGGGTATGAATATGGGAATGATACAGACATGGGTGTGGCTGTGGATATGCTACGGATATCGGAACTAGCAAATGCAAGCAATAGCAAGCATCTGCTGGTATATACAAATAAATAAACAAATATATATGCACACACACCACACACACACACATATATATATATATATATATATATATATTATATATATATATATATTATTAACAATATATATATCTATATATATATATATATATATATATAGTATATATATATATATATATATATATATATATATATATATATTATATACATATATAATATACATATATATATATATACATAGTGATATATATATATATATATATACTATCATATATATATATATATATATATATATAAAATATATATATATATATATAGTATATATATATATATATATATATATATATGATATATATATATATAGCTATATGTACTAATATATATATATATATATATATAGTATATATATATATATATATATATATATATATATATAGTATATTATATTATATATATATATATATATATATATATATATATGTATATATATATACTATATATATATATATATATATATACATATATATATCATATATATTATATATATATATATTATATATATATATATATATATATATATATATAATATCTTTATTTTAGTCGATATGCATATACTAGCAGATTGCTTGCTTAGCACACCCATATCCTACCCACACACAGGCACACTACACACACACACACGCACACATACACACACACACACACACTCACACACACACACACACACACACACACACATATATATATATATATATATATATATATATATATATATATATATATATATATATATATATATATGTATATATACATATATATATATATATATATATATATATAATATATATATATTATATATATATATATATATATTTATATATGTGTGTGCGTGTAGTAATGTTAGCGTGTATTAACGGACATGCTAATATTTATCATAATTATTAATTATACAAAGAAACGCAAAGGAAATCTAAATTTTTCGAAGTAGAAAGAAAGGAAAATCGAACAATACGAGAATCCCTGAATATCTATGCTGCTCATTTGCAGGGAGGAGTCTAGAAGCCCCAATACTGGGGCCAATTTCGTTCTTGCTCCACACGATCTCCGGAGGCAACAGACTTTGCTGCAGTTGGAGGAGGAATTCTGAAGTCTCTCCTCACTGGAGCCTTCCAAAGTCGGCCTTATTCCAGATCTCCATAAGGACGGGAGAAAGGTTCTGAAGACTCAGTCCTCTTCGGATGGAAGTTTCTGGAAAGGAAAGAAGCTGAAGAATGAGGACAAAAGTTCATGTGTCCTATTCTGCAACTAAGTTATGCAGCCGTTGAATGTACGTGTATAAATCAATATGATGAATCTTAGATTGATATTTGTTGAGTTTGGTAATTGGCTTATTAACTTACTGGACTGCGGGTTTACCCGTCAGTATATCTTTAATAATAATCTTATAAACTCTTTGATCACGCTGGTTTGGAATACTGATAACACGTCACAAAGTGATGAGACGTCTGAGGCGTCTAATAGTGCTTGTTGTGACGGAAAACAGGAACTTGAATACAGCGCTCAGAAGAGGACTGAACAGATGGATCCACCTAATGATGACCACCAGAACATTTCTCTCAGGAACGAAGATGAAACAACTTGCCCTGAGGGGCAAAGAGCAGAGCTTAAAGAGGAGAATATGAACAAAGAGAGAGAAGCTCAGTTACTGAAGGAACGGATCGCCGATCTGGAGAAGAAGACTGAAGATATGGAAAGGGAAATATTGTTGCTTAGACAACAGAATGAGGACAAAGCGAAGAAGATCGATGATTCAGAAAAGGAAAATCTGTTGTCTAAACAACAGAGAATGGACAAGGATAGGAAGATAAATGATATGGAACAGGAGATGGAAATTTTGAGGACAAATCTTGAACGGTTGAAGTCTCGGGCAAAGAAGAACGACATTGGAAGATCAACTGAGGACATGAGTAGCCATAATGAAGCTGATGAATCGGGAGATGCTCCATCCAAAAAGCCTACAAAGAAGAAAGATCGCTTCAATTGGCTAAAAGATTTGTCAAAACGGGGTAGAGGAAATCCCAGCATGAAGAAACCGTGTAAAATAAAAAAAGGTCTTTAAGCAGCTTAAGGATCGCATGGCAAAGCTGGCTCCAAGACCTGCTGGTGCTCCCTCTGAGAAGCCTAGGAAAAGGATGAAAGGCTTCAAAAAGCTTAAGAATAGTCTAGCAAATCTGGGTGGTAAACAAAAAGCAGCTGCCTCCAGTGTGAAGAGAGATTGTTTCCAGCTGCTTAGAGATGGCAAAGCAGAGCTGGCTAAAGGAAATTCTGCTGAGGCCATCAAACTGCTCTCAGAGGCAATTGAAATGGGGCAGTTTGATTTCATTCCCCTAAGTGATGCCCTCTTCCACCGAGGAGTGGCTAAATTCTTCCTAAAACAGTGGGAAGAAGCTATGGAAGACTGCACAGAATCCATCAAACAGGTGAGGCTTCATGCAAGAGGCTTCCTGGTTCGAGGCTGCTGCAGGATACTGTTAGGAAAGTATGACGAAGCTTTCAAGGATTTTGAAGAATATTTTACTTCCAATGTTCATCACCCTAAGGAATACTATCATCTAGCCAAAAAAATAGAAAGGGAGGCAAAAACAATAAGAAAAATAGAGGATGCCCTGATTACCCTGGGTGTGTTTGAAAATGCAACAATGGAGCAAATCAAAAAGTCATACAGGGCCCTCTGCTTGAAGTATCATCCTGACAAGAACCGATGGGATGACACTGACACTAAATTGAAGAAGCAAGAAATATGCAAAACCATCATCACAGCATATAAATTTTTGACGAGTGAAGGGAATTTCGAGAAAAACCTGGAAAAGTTGCAGAAGTTGAAAGTGATGAAACTTGACCTTGTGAAGATTGTTGAAAAACTATTATGCTAGGCTTGTGTCAGTGGGATATGGTAGGGAAATGGCAAGTGATGGCAAGTAATTGCTGTAAGGCTATCACTGTGGCATGGAGAGGGTGCCTAGATCGTGTTGCAGAATTAGCATGATGAGATAGAGATATAAAGCGAGAGATAGAGAGAGTGATTGAGAGAGAGAGAGAGACCTTGCATAGTGAGGTTGGTTATTGCACAAATAGGGAAGTGGCAGCCTAGGTCAGCTGGTGTAGGCACCATGGTGGGTGGTGCCTACTTTGGATGGCTTAGGACAACTGTATCTCTGCTGCTTAGATGACTGGCTGTGGTCATGCAGGGTGGGCATTAGGAGTGGGCAGTGTCTGCTCTCATATGCCGGTGGGCACCTTGCATGGAGTGTGGTCAGTTATTGCACAAATAGGGAAGTGGCAGCCTAGGTCAGCTAGGGTGGGCACCATGGTGGGTGGTGCCTACTTTGGATGGCTTAGGACAAATGTATCTCTGCTGCTTAGATGACTGACTGTGCTCATGTAGGGTGGGCATTGGGAGTGCGCAGTGTCTGCTCTCATATGCCAGTGGGCACCTTGTATGGAGAGTGGTCAGTTATTGCACAAATAAGGAAGTGGCAGCCTAGGGTGGGTAGTGCCTACTTTGGATGGCTTAGGACAAATGTATCCCTGCTGCTTAGATGACTGGCTGTGCTCAGGCAGGGTGGGCATTGGGAGTGGGTGTTGTCTGCTCTAATATGTCGGTGGGCACCTTGCATGGAGTTGTAAGCTATTGCACAGATAGAGAAGAGGCAGCCTAGGTCAGCTGAGGTGGGCACCATGGTGAGTGGTGCCTACTTCGGATGGCTTGGGACAACTGTATTGCTGTTGCTAAGATGACTGACTGATCTTTTGCAGGGTGGGCATTGAGAGTGAGCAGTGTCTGCTCTCATATGTCGGTGGGCACCTAGCATGGAGTGGTCAGCTATTGCACAAATAAGGAAGTGGCAGCCTAGGTCAGCTAGGGTGGACACCATGGTGGGGGGTGCCTACTTTCGGTGGATTAGGACAACTGTATTGCTGCTGCTTAGGCGACTGACTGTGCTCATGCAGGGTGGGCATTAGGGAGTGAGCAGTGTCCGCTCTCATATGTCGATAGGGCACCATGCATTGAGTGGTTAGTTATTTCAAGAATAGTGAAAAGGAAGCCTAGGTCAGCTGGGGGGGCACCATGGTGGGTGGTGCCTACTTTGAATGAATTTGGACAACTGTACCACTGCTTCTTAGATGACTGACTGTGCTCATGCAGGGTGGGCATTAGGGAGTGAGCAGTGTCCACTCTCATATGTCGATAGGGCACCATGCATTGAGTGGTTAGTTATTTCAAGAATAGTGAAAAGGAAGCCTAGGTCAGCTGGGGGGGCACCATGGTGGGTGGTGCCTACTTTGAATGAATTTGGACAACTGTACCACTGCTTCTTAGATTGAATGAACTGTTGCTCAGGCATGGTGGAAAGCAATTGATATGGGGCCAGTGGCTGCTCTAATATTTCAGTGGGCACATTGCATTTGAGTGGTCAGCTATTGTACAAAAATAAATGAAAGTGGCAGCCCTAGGGGTCAGCTGGGGTGGGCACAATGGTGGGTGGTGCCTACTTTGGATGGCTTGAGACAACTGTATCGCTGCTGCTAAGATGACTGACTCTGCTTATGCAGGGTAGGCATTGGGAGTGGGCAGTGTCTGCTCTAATATTTCAGTGGGCACCTTGCAAGGAGTGGTCAGCTATTGCACAAATAGGGAAGTGGCAGCCTAGGTCAGCTGGGGTGGGCACAATGGTGGGTGGTGTCTACTTTGGATGGCTTAGGACAACTATATCCTTGCTGCTTAGATGACAGGCTGTGCTCATGCAGGTTGGGTATTGGGAGTGGGCAATGTCTGCTCATATATGACAGTGAGCACCTTGCATAGAATGGTCAGTTTTTGCACGAATAGGGAATTGGTAGTCTAGGTCAACTGGGGTGGGCACCATGGTTGGTGGTGCCTACTTTGGATGGCTTGGGACAACTGTATCCCTGCTGCTTCCATGACTGGCTGTGCTCATGCAGAGTTTGCATTGGGATTCGACCATGTCTGCACTCATATGACTGTGGGCACCTTGCATAAAATGGTCAGTTATCGCAGAAATAGGGAAGTGGTAGTCTAGGTCAACTGGGGTGGGCAACAGGGTGTATGATTTTTTCCTATACACAGATGTAGTAAATTCACCATTGTCTCTGCTAACATTGATGTCTAAAAAGGGTAAAGAGTTGTTGGTTTCCTTTTCCATGTTAAATTTTATATTTTCATGTTGACTGTTGATATGGTCCAATGTTAGCAGAGACAATGGTGAATTTACTACATCTGTGTATTGGAAAAAATCATACGCTGGGCTTGCTAACAATTTCTACAGTTCATGCTTCAAGAACTTTAAACTGAATTCTATTTACACTTTGGTTTACAGGGCTTTACGTTACTCTTCGAGTTGGTATCTCTTTCACAATGAGATATTATTTTTAGTTAAATTTTTCTTACAGAACTCCTATCCTGAAAAACTGGTATATAAAGTCATTAACAGACTGCTGTCACAAGATTTCTCCAATCCGATGCCCTCCTATAATGTCTTAAAGAAAAAATGTATATGCCACTATCCCATTTATCTCTGACGACAAGTTTTCTGCCAAACTTAAACAAATAATCGAAAATGAATTTGGCTGCCTTAAATTGCATTTAATTCCAATCAATCCACTCAAGATTGGCGTATTCTTCGGCTATAAAGACAAACTGCAGGCCTTCATGAGATCCAACATTGTTTATAAATTCAAGTACCCGGGATGTCCCGGTATTTATGTTGGATCAAGCCGTAGGTTACTGCAGATGAGATACTGTAGCCATGTGGGATACAGCTTTAGAAGGGGTCAAAAATTAAGCAAACCAGAATTTTCTAATATAAAGAATCATGCCTCCATATGCAAAATTGAAATAAATAAAAAGCACTTCTCTATTATTGGTGGAACAAGCCATAGCAATTACCTAACTACCCTTGAGTCCTTATACATCAAACGGCTTGTGTGTGTGTGTGTATGTATATATATATGTGTGTGTGTGTGTTTGTCTGTGTGTATTACAATGCTACCCTGTTTTAGGTACATCTTTTTTTACAATATTCGGTTTTATTTCAACCTAGTAAATTATTAGCAGCCCAAAGGCGCTCATCTAGTATGGATGTTGTGGAACAGACACTCCTAATACCCTTCAAGTCAAAGTTCAGCCCTGATGTGGGGGGAGGTGAAAAGGGGTGGGAAAGGGGTGACAAGTAAGAATAACTGAAAACGACAGATATTAGTGTCTACTCCATAGTTTTTGAAGTCGCTGAGATGAATAGTGCATCTGTTGGATGGGAATAGTGGTCCTACAACATAGATGCACAACTGACCAATTATCATTTGATTTGTGAGAATTAGTCAACAGTGGCTTGTGTGTGTCAGGTTATTTTACTTGTTTGGTACATTGGGCACTGTTCGGTCCACTATTTCACATCTCTTTGCTTCATCCCAGATGAATTTTTGTGTCACCAATTTGGCTGTTCTCCTACAAGAGGGCTTGGAAGATCAACGGATGAGAGTGAATACATACATTCTTCCATACAGTCATGGACACGAGGGAGTGTTGGTGACCAGTTCTGATGTTGCAGAGGATGGTGAATCCTATGTTGCCTAAAGAGATTCCTTCCTACCATAGGATTGTTATGGGCATGTGACAATCTCTTATGCATCAGTGATCCAATAATTAATCCCTAATTCGATTCCATTGGTTTATGTCCTTGATAATACATCTTCTACTTGGCTTCTCCTGCTGTTGATGGGGAGAGTATGCATATTGATATCTTGGTTAGGATGTATACAAGTGGCTGATGATCCATTTGGACAGTGAAAGGTGTACCTTGAGGAAGATGTCTTAAATGTCTGATGGTAGTCAGGTGCATACCAAGGAGTTTGTTGTCAAAGTAGTTTTCTGCTGATGAAGTAACAATTCTTGCATGTGTTGTGAGCATGAGTCAGGCTCGGGAGTTGGAAATCTAGAGTGGTGGCATTTCCCATGGAGTCTGTGGTTGTTTTGAAGGTACCAATATGGGTGGTGCACCTGCTGAATGTTGCTGTTTTCACTGAGGGTGTTGCAGAGCAACACCAATGTACTTTGTTTAGGAAGAATTAGTGGTAATTAGTTTCCCATTCTGGTGAATCTCTGTAATCTTTTTATGGCTGTTGAGTTCGGTATTCTTAACAGCTGACACTTTGGAGGGTAGTTGGCGAATGCCACTTGTCTTGACTTAATTGGCAAGGAATTCGATGGAAGATGCTGATGCTATATTTTTCAGGACATACCACTACATTATGAGCTCGAAATATGGACAGTATGGTTCTGATATGGTTCTGGTGGTCTTCCTTATTCATAGAGAAGATGACGACCTTGTCAACCTTGTGCTCTTGAGAAAAACTGGAACCAGAACTTAAGCAATGTAGATAGTCTGTGGGTAACTTCTTGGCCGGTGGCATCACCATATTTAGTCTCTTAGTCACTAGAGTGTTTATAAAGACACATGTTGGTCTACCAGGTTGCTCCTAGGACAGCGATTTAGTTACAAGTGGTTGATCAGGACGCAGTTGGTACTTTAAGCACATGTAACTATGAGGGCGCTGTGACCGACTGCTGAACCAGGTGGAGTAACTGGGTTCACCAGTAAAGTTTGGAAGTTTACAAAACAAATAAAGAACACTAACAACACGGTACCAAAGAGATAATAAGTACAATATAAGTCATGAGATATCATGAAGCAAGGAGTTTCTCAGTATTAGGCATGCATAACAGATATTTGAAAATTATGAGGGTATATGCATATCTGCAGAAAGAAGTGACCACAGCCTAATTTTAGCAGGAACTTCTACCATCAACTGTCAGACATTGCCCATGGTCAAAATAATATATTCTTAAAGTGTATACAAAGCACTACGATGAGAGATAGAGATGTTTCATGAGTTCCTTACCAAATATTATGTCTGTGTTTATGATGCAAGGACTAGCATCATAAACACAGACTCGAAGATCAGATTTAATCCTTGTTAAGAAAAGAAACCTAGAAAGTCTGTCACTGGTAGATGTGGCCATACCACAGGCTGTAAGAGCAAAGGACGAAGCAGAGAAGATGGACCTCCTGAGAAATGATGGCGAGCCTCCAAAGCAATGTGCAATATGTTTTTCTTACGTGAAAATTAAGAGCAAAGACAATCGCACCAGCTCAGTGCGTGACGAATGTACGAGATCTTTTCTAAATTCCATGTGGCATTAAAAACTAATGGTAGTAATCAGCGACTGTTTTTTCCCGAAAAAATGTTTCAATCTGCCGTACAGCCTTATTTCCAACAGTATTCCACGCATACAACTTTCACCAGTGTTAAGTACGAGATTATACTTCAATATCAGGCAACTATATCTCTACTTGTGGCTTTATATGTGAGTTCCTAAGTTGAAGATTCCCAACATTTTTGTAGAAGATTCAAAACTTTTTTGTTGAAGACTTACCAACAGTTTTGTTGAGGATTCCCAAAATTTTTGTTGAAGAGTCCTGGCATATTTGTTGAAAATTCCTAAAATTTTTCTGGAATATTCCTAACATTTTTGTTGAGTATTCCCAACATTTTTGTTGAAGACTCCAAATATTTTTTTTGAAGATTCTAAACATTTCTGTTGAAGATTCCCAACAATTTTGTTGAAGATTCCCTACATCTTTGAAGATGATTAGCAACAATTCTCTTGAAGAATCACAAAAATATCTTTTAAGATTCCAAACTCTTTTGTTGAGGAGATTCCCGACATATTTGTTCAAGATCCCCCTACATATTTGCTATCAAAACTTCATTTTAAAATACAATGTTGTTTACATACACAACAGACATTAATGAGTTCTTATATTATAAGGAATCTCGTCGACGTACATGGTTGCACAGTTCTGCCCAAATAAAAATCTTTTACTCACTTACCTCCATACCCTACCCCCACCCCACCCACCCCACCCCTGCTAACGCCCTCACCCCCTGCCACCATCCCACCGGGGCCGCCCGTCTGCCTCACAACTACATTTTGAATCATTTTGAAAAGAAAGGATTTTTGTTACGCATTGGCAGACATTCAATATAATGCCAGTCTAGATCCAAAGCGAAATACGAAATCCAAATATAGCTTCCCTACACGGAATGCGCGTTTTGGAGCCATATGCATAAAACATCTCCCGGAGACACTCACCTTATTGCCTTTTGCATCTCTCTCTCTTCTCTCTCTCTCTCTCTCTCTCTCTCTCTCTCTCTCTCCACTTTAAAACGTACAAGAAATGTTGAATAGTAAATGCTCTCTCTCTCTCTCTCTCTCTCTCTCCTCTTCATTTTCAAGCATACAAAAAAAACTGAAACAGTAAATATGAAATCTGAAAATAAATTGAGAGTAACCAACCCCTTTTGATTTGTATGTACAAATTACCACTGGAATCTTCCAACGTGAGAAGAAAAATATAAAGTAAAGTAATGTGTTGAAACGTGAAAAATAGCACAATAAAAAAACAAGACAAAGACAACAAATGCAGAGCTTACGAAGTAACGAATGAACTCTCCCACCCCACCCCACCCATACAGAAAAAAACAAAAACAAATAAGAGAGCTTAAGAAGTAATTAATGAAGCGAAAAAATAGAGAGCTCAAGAAGTAACGAATGAACTCCCACCCCCACATCCCCCGAAAAAAAACAAAAAACAAATAGAGAGCTTAAGAAGTAACGAATGAAGCGAAAAAAATAGAGAGCTCAAGAAGTAACGAATAAAAAAAAATAGAGAGCGCAAGAAGTAACGAATGAAAAAACAAAAAGAAATAAAGAGCTCAAGAAGTAACGAACGAACCAGGAAAAACCAACAAGTAAATAGCAAAGAAGTAAAGAATGAACCAATTAAAAAATAGGTCAAGAAGTAACAAATGAACAAAAAAAAATCCAAAAAAATAAAGATAGCTCAAGAAGTAATGAATGAACAAAACAAATATATAACTCAAGAAGTAACGAATGAAACGAAAATAAACACACAGAGAGCCCAAGAAGTAACGAATGAAAAAAAAAACCCAAGAAGTAACGAATGAAACGAAAATTAACAAAGAGCCGAAGAAGTAACGAATTAACCAAAAAACAAACAAACAAACAAACAAATAAGAGAGCTCAAGAAGCATCGAATGAACTAAAAAAAACAAAAAAACAAATAGAGAGCTCTAGAAGTACCGAATGAAAATACTCGGCCACCCCCCCAAAAAAAATAATTATTGTGCTGCGTATATTTATCATCAGAGTTATTATCATTTGTCCGTCGGGAGAGCTGGGGCAAAAATGTTAACATTGGAACGACCGCAAAAGAAATATAATTTCAGGCTTTTATGAACGGCTAACGTCATTAGTACATTGAAAAAAAAACGCGTAATAAAATGGCAAAAATGCCCCGTAAAACGTTTGCGACATATTAAACGTTTTTCATTTTTTTTCGTTTCTTTTATGAAATTCGCGATGTGGTCTTTCTTTTTTTGTCCGACCCACTTGTTATTGATGTCATTGATTTCATGCAATTCGAATTTTGAGGAGAGAGAGAGAGAGAGCTAATGCTGTACAAATTCATTATTAAGTTCATCTTGACTGACTTTACACCTACAAGTATCTTAAAATTCACTGCATCTGTAAGATAGATCTATCTCTCTGCTCATTTCCCAAAAACTGGAAGTCTAAATAAAATTGATGATTCCTCAGCAAATTATTTCAATCACATGAAGGGAAACTACCTCCCCGCACCTGCCACATCTCCCTAGCTCAGGGCATTGGAAAATAAAAATATGGGAATTGTGATTTCATGTAGGGGAGAAAGTGCAGGGAATTTTCATAAGGGCTGGGGGTGGCGGTGTAGGGAAATCTGTATGGTTAGGGGAAAGTTTTTGGCGGTGAAGAGTGAAAAAAATATAGCTACGAGAGACTGGCATATATAATTGATTTATACACTATGTTGGAAATAACAATCTTGAATCTTCTAAAAACTATGGGGAGGGGAAATAAGGGTTTGAGGGAAAAATGAAAGCTTGTAATTGCAAGAATGAAAATGGAAATATGATGTTCAAGAAGCAATTGGTTCTTATAGAGGGTCTGTTTCAGTGAATAGTGCCACTCCTGATGCCCTTCAAGTCCAAGCTCAACCCAATAGGAAGGGGGTGAGAAGGGGCAGGAATGGGGTGACATGTAAAAATAAATAACCAAAATTGATAGACATTAGTGTCTAATTCATAGTTTTTAAGGTCAATGAGATGAATAGTGACACTTCCCATACCCTATAAGTCCAATGAGAAAGATGAATAGTGACACTAAGTCCAATGGGAAAAGCAGGTGAGAAGGGGTGAAGAGTAAAATGTCCAAAATGGTCTAATCTGGTGGCTGGGGGCCCATGTAGCAGAATGCATGGGACCATAATCTGAGGATATGTGAATAAAACTATGGGTTTCATACATACAAGGATTATGCTTGTTGGTAGGAGGTGGACCATGGACAAGAATCCTGTATGAAAAGTGGGTAACGACCAGATAAAGTTTGGGAACCACTGGTATGATGCATAGTTTTTGAAGTTGCTAAGATGAATAGAGACTCTCCCAAGGCCCTTCAAGTCCACGTTTAGCCCAGATAGGAATGGGTGCTGAGATGAAATGACACTTCCGATACCCTTCAAGTACAAGTTCAACCCCAATAGGAAGAGCAGGTGAGAAATGGGTGAAATATAAAATGTTAAAAATGGCAGATATTAGTATCTAATCTAGCAGTTCCCAAACTGGGGGCCCATGTAGCAGAATGCAAGGGACCATTATCTGAGGATATGTATGTATAAAACCATGGATTTTATACATACATGGGTTATGCTTGCCTGTGGGCAATGGGCAATGGACAAGAATCCTGTATGAAAAGTGGGTAAAGACCAGAAAAAGTTTGGGAACCACTGGTCTAATCCATAGTTTCCAAGGTTGCTGGGATGAATAGAGACACTCCCAAAGGCCTGTAAGACCAAGTTCAGCCCTTATAGGAA
>NC_061100.1:122166843-122194343 GCF_015104395.2 Macrobrachium nipponense
TACCGTGAATGTTGTCCACACGGGTGAGGCGATGGAGAGGTGGGCGTGCCCGACGATGCCAGTAGTGTGTTCAGTGCGGTAGGATAAACATGGTTCCTACCGCAAACAACAAGATATTGTGTAGAATGATAATTGCTTTGTGTGTGATGCAAAAGAAGAAAAAGAAGAGAATATGGTGCAAAGAATGGCTCGGTAAAAGAAATGTATACAGTTCACGTACGTCTGCCAGGGCCGAAGCTCAAGCCATCGGGCACCTCCATGGTGATTTTGCTACAAGACCTATCGGGCAATTTGACGGTTTGCCCGTCAAGTGTGCCCGTTAGAGGGGATGTCCGCCGATCAGGCCCGATCGTGTGGACAGGCCTTAAGGGGTCCCCTGGATCCCACCTGAAAGACGTTCCTCTTGCTTTGCTCGCTACGCTTACACGTCACAAAATAGGGCAGCTCAAAATCATTTGCCACGGGCACTGACGTGGCCCCGCCCGCTTCTGATGGCTGCTGAGTAACTTTATAGATGGAGAAGTCAGAGAGAGGACAGTTGATATGGGTGCACAGTTGATGTTTACAGATGGCACAGTGCTGTCTGTTTCGGGTATAATGAAGATTCATCGCAGAAGCTGGAGAACGAGTTGGAAATTATTCGCAAGTGGAAAAATTTGAGAATAATATGCGTACGAGAAAGGTTGTGGGAGTACATGAAAAGATGAAATAATGAACATCAAAGATGTTTGGTTGCAAGTGTGGAATCAGTTGATTCGTAGTAGTCAGAAATAAATAAGCATAAGCGAAAAATGTTTGTGCAAGACAGCTGAATTGTGGTATGTATTTAATTTGGTTAGACACTACTGATGAGCCTAATGCAGAGTAATGAAGTGGAAGTTTTCTGCTCAAGTGGTTCATCTATGATTCAGTAGTTAAATGTGGCAGTTGGCTAATTGGCTATTGGCTTTAGTCAATAACCGTTAGGGTAACTGCTTAATACTGGTAAATAAAACATATGGGTATTTTATATATATCAGATATATACGGAAGTATACATATACACATACATACTATATATATATATATATATATATATATATATATATATATATATATATATATATATATATATATATATATATATATATATATATATATATATAATAGCTTAGTGCCAGGAGCCAGGAGTCAATCCATGTTAATAACCATCAATGAAGGGAAGAGGACACACACAGATGTACATGCTGTCTTTATTGCAACGTTTCGTAATTATCAAGTTAATTACATCATCAGGCTGTTAAAATGACAAATAAATTTCCTAGTAAAATTGTAAAAACAAAACTAAAAGTAAAAATTCAGAAGCAAAAGCTAAAAAGTTATTCTTACAAGTGTACAAAATATACACATTAAAATTAAGGAAGTTAAATTATTTAAAAGGACATACATTAAAATGAAAGATAAATGAACATAAAACAAGCAAAATTGACAAAATATTGAAAGCAGCAGTGAACAGTTACGGAACAAAGAAGTTAAGGACCGACCTAGAGGAGTGAGAGCGTTAAACTAAACGTAAACATAAAAACATAAATAAACAACACAAGTCAAGACAAATACAGAGGGGGGGAAGACGTTATGGGTGTTCAACGACGGAACAAGTTGTTTAATAAAGAGCGATTCTAGAATAACAAGGTCGTGCGGGTTGGTGGTATGGCCTAAAATACAGAAGTCTTTACTATCGATATATGTTCTACATATTTTGGAGTGATTTCTAATATTGGAGTGTTCTGGGTTTGCAATCCTGCTGCCAGTACGGAAGCTTATGCCACGATGAGAATCGATACGCACCTTAAGGAGTCTGCTGGTGGATCCCACATAGGTCCCTGTTTGAATGTCAAAAAGGGACCTATTTCCAAATGTTAAAAAGACAGAGAGAAATGAAAATCAAGACAGATATTTAATTACCTCCATTATTATTATTATTATTATTATTATTATTCTTGTTTCCCAATGAATATCCAAGGCTCATTTGTATCTTATTTCCCTGTCTAGGAGTGTGTGTGTGTGTGTGTGTGTACTAAAAATGGCTTTTTAGCTGTGTATCCGTATGCATGTATATATGCATGTATGTGGTATGTGTATATAATTTGTGTATATATATATATATATATATATATATATATATATATATATATAAATATATATATATCAGATATATATATATAATATATATATATATATAAAAGATATATATATATATATATATATATATATAGATATAAAACATACATAAATATATTATACATACTTAATATTATATATATATATATATAATATATATATATATATATATATATATATATATATATCAATAGAGGGATCCACAGTAATATCCTTGTTTTATCTATATATAATATGTTTATACAGAGCTTAAAAGCTTTCGCCAATCCTCCTGACTTAGTGATCAAGTCCACAGGAGGATGGTGACGAAAGCTTTAAGCTCTGTATAAACATATTATATCTAGATAAACAAGGATATTACTGTGGATCCCTCTATTGATTTCTTAGAAGCACGACACAGTGTTTTTATATTGCATATATATATATATATATATATATATATATATATATATATATATATATATATATACATATATATATACATATATATCATATATATATACATATATATATATATATATATATATATATATATATATATATATATATATATATATATATATATATATATATTGTTACGAACTACCAAGTATCTGGTTACTACGCTTACCATTCATTTATTGTTACCTCACAAAAGCCAGACACCTGAACCCTCATCACAGTATTAAACGACTGAATACTCTAAAGGCAACAGTGATCCCTTAACAACTTACCAGTATTCCAGAAAATCAGACTAAATTCATCAAAACAGGTGTGAGGTAATCTTGTAAGTAATTAAATTAATCAAAGGACATCACTCCATCAACAACTTTAAAAGTCTAAGTATTTCCCTGATTTCAGAAGTCTAAGTACTTCCTTGGTTCTAAGTCACTTCAAGTAAATTGAAGGAAAGCTGATCAATCACCACTCTATGTTTCTACCTAACATCAATATAATCAAGTGCAAATATACTGGTTAGAAATGAAATACTTATAAAAATTTTAAATACAAAAATTTATTATTAACTCAAAATTTATAAGTAAAATTTACAAGATCAGGGAAAATTACTGTTACTTGAAAACCAAGTAAAGTTTAATTAATTCTTGAATCAATTAAGTAAAATTAAATCAAAATTAATTTATCGCAAAATTCAAGAAAATTAATTCAATTGAAATTCAAAAGTGTTAGGCAACAATTGAAAATTAGAAATTAATTCACAAGTGCTAAACAACAACAAAACTTGAAAAGAATTCTAAGTAAATGCAAAATAATTCACAAGTGTTAAATTTAATTAAATGTGCAATGATTAAGCAATGAAAATAACTAAGTCAATTAAATTGTGAATGCAAATGAAAATATAAAATAAAAAGGCACACTTCAAGAAGAAAATGAACAGATACATAAAAAAAATGAAACAAACACAAAACACAAAAATTTGCAATGTGTAAAAGTGTAAATCTTTCACTCAAAACATTGTAACCATCAGTTTTTACCAAACCTTCGTAACCATCTGTTATTAGTTACTAGTTAACCACTGTTCCTATCCGCTATTAGTTTTTTACCAAACCATCATAACTATTAGATATTAGTTGCAACTAATAAAAATATAACACTCTTTACCTTTTTGGTATACCAATTTCTTTCTTTGCTGCAGGCTTGTTTCACTTTACCAAAAACCAGGCGCTGTTACGAAACAATGTTTGTTCAGATTCCACAAAAAAAACTAAATAACACTAAATAAACTCTAAGAAATATCAAATATGAAATTCTCAAGTTACAAGTGACCAATTTACGTTACGTTAATATAATCTCAAGGATGTCGAGAGAGAGAGAGAGAGAGAGAAGAGAGAGAGAGAGAGAGAGAGAGAGAGAGATCTGAACGCCTCACGGTTCTAAGATATAATGAAACTCTCTTCCTTACGGAAACTGGACAGGGCAGATGACACAAAACGTTTTTGGGCAGTAACTCTTCCAGAAGCTTCGAAATCTTACGCAAATTTTATACAAAATGTGTAATCTGCACGTGGTACTCGGCAAAGACATACACGTATGAGACCAGTCTGTTAAAAAAAAAGACATGTACTCTACTCGATCGAGACGAAGGAGAAGTCCTTATCTCACTTGATGATAGATTCCCAAAACACAAATGAAGTCTTGAGCTCGCTTATCAAATGTGTTGACAGATTAGGAAAGCAAACGGATCTCGCAGTTCCTCTAATCTCACAGTGCTGACATAAATGGGAAACAATCGTAGTTTTGAATGGACAAAGAAAATCTCTCTCTTTTTTACATTCTACGTTATATATATATTATTCTTTTACATTATGTTATGCGAAATCTGAACAAACATTTAAAACATCCTATCTCTAAGTTATCAAGGAATCTGAAAAATTTTTGCAAAATTCTACATAACATTTTATAGAGTCACAGAGGAGATATATGCATTTTGAAAATAGCAATAAATAATATATATATATATATATATATATATATATATATATATATATACATATAATGTATGTATGTAAATATATAATATATATATATATATATATATATATATATATATATATATATATATATATATATATATGTATATATTGAAACAATATCTGCAGAGCCAGTCTACTAGAGTCTTCCTACAGAATGACCAGAAGGAAGACATAAACTTGAATAGATCTAGATATCCGATTATTTATCTGCTTTGACAGAGATCTTCCATTAGAAGAGTCTTCATCAAGGGAAAGAGCATACTCGAAGGAAGAGCTCCTCTTTCTGCTGAGCCAGTCTTCTAGATTATTCCCACAGAATGACCAGAAGGAAGACATCTGCTAAAATAGATCTAAATATACGACTATTTGCCCGCTTTGACAGAGATCTTCCATTAGAAGTATCTTCATCAAGGGACAGAGCATACTCGAAGGAAGAGTTCCCTCTTACTGCAGAGCCAGTCCTCTAGATTATTCCCACAGAATGGACAGAAAGAAGACATCTGCTAGAATAGATCTAGATATCCGCTTATTTGTCTGCTTTGACAGAGATCTTCCATTAGAAGAGTCTCCATCAAAGGACAGAGCATACTTGAAGGAAGAGTTCCCTCTTTCTGCAGAGTCAGTCTACTAGAGTATTCCTATAGAATGACCAGAAGGAAGACATCTGCTAAAATAGATCTAGATATCCGACTATTTGTCTGCTTTGACAGAGATCTTCCATTAGAAGAGTCTTCATCAAGGGAAAGAGCATACTCGAAGGAAGAGCTCCTCTTTCTGCTGAGCCAGTCTTCTAGATTATTCCCACAGAATGACCAGAAGGAAGACATCTGCTAAAATAGATCTAAATATCCGACTATTTGCCCGCTTTGACAGAGATCTTCCATTAAAAGTATCTTCATCTAGGGACAGAGCATACTTGAAGGAAGAGCTCCCTCTTTCTGCAGAGCCAGTCCTCTAGATTATTCCCACAGAATGGACAGAAAGAAGACATCTGCTGGAATAGATCTAGATATCCGGCTATTTGTCTGCTTTCACAGAGATCTTCCATTAGAAGAGTCTCCACCAAAGGACAGAGCATACTTTAAGGAAGAGTTCCCTTTTTCTGCAGAGCCGGTCTTCTAGATTATTCCCACAGAATGACCAGAAGGAAGAAATCTGCTAGAACAGATTTTAGATATCCAACTATTTGCCTCCTTTGACAGAGTTCTTCTATAAGAAGTCTTCATCAAGGGACAGAGCATATTCGAAGGAAGAGTTCCCTCTTTCTGCAGAGCCAGTCTTCTAGATTATTCCCACAGAATGACCAGAAGGAAGACATCTGCAGGAATAGATCTAGATATCAGACTATTTGTCCTCTTTCACAGAGATCCTCCATTAGAAGAGTCTTCATCAAGGGACACAGCATACTCGAAGGAAGAGTCCCCTCTTTCTGCAGAGCCAGTCTTCTAGATTATTCCCACAGAATGACCAAAAGGAAGACATCTGCTAGAATAGATCTAGATATCCGACTATTTGCCCACTTTGACAGAGATATTTCATTAGAAGTATCTTCATCAAGGGACAGAGCATATCGAAGGAAGAGTTCCCTCTTTCTGCAGAGCCAGTCTTCTAGATAATTCCCACAGAATGACCAGAAGGAAAACATCTGCTAGAATAGATCTAGATGTCTGACTGTTTGCCTGCTTTGACAGAGATCTTCTATTAGAAGAGTCTTCATCAAGGGACAGAGCATACTCGAAGGAAGAGTTCCTTCTTTCTGCAGAGCCGGTCTTCTAGATTATTCCCACAGAATGACCAGAAGGAAGACATCTGCTAGAATAGATCTAGATATCCGACTATTTGCCCGCTTTGACAGAGACCTTATATTAGAAGTATCTTCATAAAGGGACAGAGCATACTCGGAAGGAAGAGTTCCCTCTTTCTGCAGAGCCAGTCTTCCAGAGTATTCTCAAAGAATAACCAGAAGGAAGACATCTGCAAGAAGAGATCTAGACATCCGACTATTTGCCCGCTTTGACAGAGATCTTCCATTAGAAGTATCTTCATCAAGGGACACAGCATACTCGAAGGAAGAGTTCATTCTTCCTGCAGATCCAGTCTTCGCGATTATTCACACAGAATGACCAGAAGAAAGACAACTGCTAGAATAGATCTAGATATCCGACTATATGCCCGCTTTGACAGAGATCTTCAATTAGAAGTATCTTCATCAAGGGACAGAGCATATTTGATGGAAGAGTTCCCTCTTTCTGCAAAGCTGGTCTTCTGCTAGAATAGACCTAGATATCCGACTATTTGCCTGCTTTGACATAAATCTTCTATAAGAAGTCTTCATCAAGGGATAGAGCATACTCCCTATTTCTGCAGAGACAGTCGTCTAGATTGTTCCTACACAATGACCAGAAGGAAGACATCTCCTAGAACAGATCTAGATATCCGACTATTTGCTCACTTTGACAGAGATCTTCTATAAGAAGTCTACATCAAGGGACAGAGCATACTTGAAGGAAGAGTTCCCACTTTCTGCAGAGCCAGTCTTCCAGAGTATTCCCACAGAATGACCAAGATGAAGAAATCTGCTAGAATAGATGTAGATATCAGACTATTTGCCAGCTTTGACAGAGATCTTCCATTAGAAGTAACTTTATCAAGGGACAGAGCATACCCGAAGGAAGAGTTCCCTCTTTCTGCAGAGCTGGTCTTCTAGATTATTCCCACAGATTGACCAGAAGGAAGACATCTGTCAAGAAAAGATCTAGATATCAGCCTATTTGCTCGCATTGACAGAGAACTTCTATTAGAAGTCTTCATCAAGGGACAGAGCATACTTGAAGGAAGAGTTCCCTCTTTCTGCCGAGCTGGTCTTCTAGATTATTCCAACAGAATGACCAGAAGGAAGACATCTGCAAGAATAGATGTAGATATCCAACTATTTGCCCGCTTTGACAGAGATCTTCTATTAGAAGTCTTCATCAAGGGACAGAGCATACTTGAAGGAAGAGTTCTCTCTTTCTGCAGAGCCAGTCTTTTACAGTATTCCCACAGAATGGCCAGAAGGAAGACAATATGCAAGAATATATCTAGATATCAGACTATTTGTCCGCGTTGACAGAGATCCTCCATTAGAAGAGTCTTCATTAAGGGACAGAGCATACTTGAAGGAAGAGTTCCCTCTTTCTGCAGAGCCAGTCTTCTAGATTATTCCCACAAAATGACCAGAAGGAAGAAATCAGCTAGTTTAGATCTAGATTATCTGACTATTTGCCCCGCTTTGACAGAGATCTTCTATTAGAAGTTTTCATTAAGGGACAGAGCATACTCGAAAGAAGAGTTCCCTCTTTCTGCAGAGCCAGTCTACTAGAGTATTCCTACAGAATGACCAGAAGAAAGACATCTGTTAGAATAGATCTAGATATCCGACTATTTTCCCGCTTTGACAGAGATCTTCAATTAGAAGTATCTTCATCAATGGACAGAGCATACTTGAAGGAAGAGTTCCCTCTTAAAGCAGAGCCAGTCTTCTAGATTATTCTCACAGAATGACCAGAAGGTAGAAATCTGCTAGTTTAGATCTAGATTATCTGATTATTTGCCCGCTTTGACAGAGATCTTCTATTAGAAGTCTCCATCAAGGGACAGAGCATACTCGAAAAAAAGAGTTACCTCTATCTGCAGAGCCAGTCTACTAGAGTATTCCCACAGAATGACAATTAGGAAGACCTCTGCTAGAATAGATCTAGATATCGGACTATTTGTCTGCTTTGACAGAGATCCTCCATTAGAAGTATCTTCATCAAGGGACAGAGCATACTCGAAGTAAGAGTTCCCTCTTTCTGCAGAGCCTGTCTTCTAGATTATTCCCACAAAATGACCAGAAGGAAGACATCTGCTAAAATAAATCTAGATATCTGACTATTTGCCCGCTTTGACAGAGATCTTCTATAAGAAGTCTTCATCAAGGGACAGAGCATACTTGAAGGAAGAGTTCCCTCTTTCTGCAGAGCCAGTCTATTAGAGTATTCCCACAGAATGACCAGAAGGAAGACATCTGTAATAATAGATGTAGATATCCGACTATTTGCCTGCTTTGACAGAGATCTTCCACTAAAAGTATCTTCATCAAGGGACAGAGCATACCGGAAGGAAGAGTTCCCTCTTTCTGCAGAGCCGGTTTTCTAGATTATTCCCACAGAATGACCAGAAGGAAGACATCTGCAAGAAAAGATCTAGATATCAGCCTATTTGCTCGCATTGACAGAGATCTTCTATTAGAAGTCTTCATCAAGGGACAGAGCATACTCGAAGGAGGAGTTCCCTATTTTTGCAGAGCTGGTCTTCTAGATTATTCCCACAGAATGACCAGAAGGAAGACATCTGCAAGAATAGATGTAGATATCCGACTATTTGCCCGCTTTGACAGAGATCTTCTATTAGAAGTCTTCATCAAGGGACAGACCATACTTGAAGGAAGAGTTCTCTCTGTCTGCAGAGCCAGTCTTGTACAGTATTCCCACAGAATGACCAGAAGGAAGACAATATGCAATAATATATCTAGATATCCGACTATTTGTCCGCTTTGACAGAGATCCTCCATTAGAAGAGTCTTCATTAAGGGACAGAGCATACATGAAGGAAGAGTTTCCTCTTTCTGCAGAGCCGGTCTTCTAGATTATTCCCACAAAATGACCAGAAGGAAGAAATCAGCTAGTTTAGATCTAGATTATCTGACTATTTGCCCCGCTTTGACAGAGATCTTCTATTAGAAGTCTTCATTAAGGGACAGAGCATACTCAAAAGAGAGTTCCCTCTTTCTGCAGAGCCAGTCAACTAGAGTAATCCTACAGAATGACCAGAAGAAAGAAATTCGTTAGAATAGATCTAGATATCCGACTATTTTCCCGCTTTGACAGAGATCTTCCGTTAGAAGTATCTTCATCAAGGGACAGAGCATACTTGAAGGAAGAGTTCCCTCTTTCTGCAGAGCCAATCTTCTAGATTATTCCCATAGAATGACAAGAAGGAAGAAATCTGCTAATTTAGGTCTAGATTATCTGACTATTCGCCCGCTTTGACAGAGATCTTCTCGTAGAAGTCTCCATTAAGGGACAGAGCATACTTTAAAGAAGAGTTCCCTCTTTCTGCAGAGCCAGTCTACTAGAGTATTCTCACAGAATGACCAGAAGGAATATATCTGCTAGAATAGATCTAGATATCCGACTATTTGTCTGCTTTGACAGAGATCCTCCATTAGAAGTATCTTCATCAAGGGACAGAGCATACTCGAAGTAAGAGTTCCCTCTTTCTGCAGAGCCTGTCTTCTAGATTATTCCCACAAAATGACCAGAAGGAAGACATCTGCTAAAATAAATCTAGATATCCGACTATTTGTTTGCTTTGACAGAGATCTTCTATAAGAAGTCTTCATCAAGGGACAGAGCATACTCAAAGGAAGAATTCCCTTTTACTGCAGAGCCGGCTTTCTAGATTATTCCCACAGAATGACCAGAAGGAAGAAATCTGCTAGAATAGATCTAGATATCCGACATTTTGCCCGCTTTGACAGAGATCTTCCATTAGAAGCATCTTCATCAAGGGACAGAGCATACTTGAAGGAAGAGTTCCCTCTTTCTGCAGAGCCAGTCTACTAGATTATTCCTATAGAACGACCATTAGGAAGCCATCTAATAAAATAGATCTAGATATCCGACTATTTGCCCACTTTGACAGAGATCTTCCATTAGAAGTATCTTCATCAAGGGACAGAGCATAATCGAAGGAAGAGTTCCCTCTTTCTGTAGAGCCGGTCTTCTAGATTATTCCCACAGAATGACCAGAAGGAAGACATCTGCTAAAATAGATCTAGATATCCGACTATTTGCCCGCTTTGACAGAGATCTTCTATAAGAAGTCTTCATCAAGGGACAGAGCATACTCGTAGGAAGAGTTCCTTCTTTCTGCAGAGCCGGTCTTCTAGATTATTCCCACAGAATGACCTGAAGGAAGATATCTGCTTGAATAGATCTAGATATCCGACTATTTGCCTGCTTTGACGGAGATTTTCTATAAGAAGTCTTCATCAAGGGACAGAGCATACTCGAAGGAAGAGTTCCTTCTTTCTGTAGAGCCGGTCTACTAGATTATTCCCAAAGAATGACAATTAGGAAGACCTCTGCTAGAACAGATCTAGATATCCGACTATTTGCTCGCTTTGACTGAGATCTTCTATTAGAAGTCTTTATCAAGGGACAGAGCATATTCGAAGGAAGAGTTCCCTCTTTCTGCAGAGCCAGTCTTCCAGAGTAATTCCACAGAATGACCAGGATGAAGAAATCTGCTAGAATAGATGTAGATATTCGACTATTTGCCCGCTTTGACAGAGATCTTCTATAAGAAGTCTTCATCAACGGACAGAGCATACTCGAAGGAAGAGTTCCCTCTTTCTGCAGAGCCAGTCTTCCAGAGTATTTCCACAGAATGACCAGGATGAAGAAATCTGCTAGAATAGATGTAGATATTCGACTATTTGCCCGCTTTGACAGAGCATACTTGAAGGAAGAGTTCCCTATTTCTGCAGATCCAGTCTTTTAGATTATTCACACAGAATGACCAGAAGGAAGACATCTAGAACAGATCTAGATATCTGACTATTTGCTTGCTTTGACAGAGATCTTCTATTAGAAGTCTTCATCAAGGGATAGAGCATACTTGAAGGAAGAGTTCCCACTTTCTGCAGAGCCGGTGTATTAGAGTATTCCCACAGAATGACCAGAAGGAAGACATCTGCAAAAATAGATGTAGATATCCGGCTATTTGCCCGCTTTGACAGAGATCTTCCACTTGAAGTATCTTCATCAAGGGGACAGAACATACCCGAAGGAAGAGTTCCCTCTTTCTGCAGAGCCAGTCTTCTATATTATTCCCACAGAATGACCAGAAGGAAGAAATCTGCTAGAATAGATTTAGATATCCGACTATTTGCCCGCTTTCAAAGATCTTCTATAAGAAGTCTACATCAAGGGAAAGAGCATACTCGAAGGAAGAGTTCCCTCTTTCTGCAGAGCCGGTCTTCTAGATTATTCCCACAAAATGACCAGAAGGAAGACATCTGCAAGAATAGATGTAGATATCCAACTATTTGCCCGCTTTGACAGAGATCTTCTATTAGAAGTCTTCATCAAGGGACAGAGCATAATTGAAGGAAGAGTTCTCTCTTTCTGCAGAGCCAGTCTTCTACAGTATTCCCACAGAATGACCAGAAGGAAGACATCTGCAAGAATATATCTAGATATCCGACTATTTGTCGTTTTTGACAGAGATCCTCCTCTGGGATGCGATCAAAGGAGTGCAGGGATCGATAGACAATCGCACAGATAGCCAAAAGACTACTACGAATGCGGCATCCAGTTTATCCTCGCCTCGCAGGAACACGAAAGTGCCCCGTTCCGAGGGGACTGTTGATCCCCTAACCTCTTCTCCCTCCCCAGTGGTTCCGGTGGAAGATATATCTCCGGTGATGATTACTAGCCCTCATAATCGTCCCCACCCTATCTCTGCCCCCCAACCCCCCATCGTAGATGCAGATGAAACTGATCATGAGGGGTTTGGCGGCTGGCAGATACAAACAAGCAGAAAGAAGAAAAGAACCTCCCGTTTGGCCGCTGGACCGGAGCCCAACATTCGTGTTTCATCTCGCCCGACACCTGAGAAGAGATGTCACGTAGTAATTCACAATCTGCGCTCATCGGTGACGCTGGATGCCATAGTGGAGAGAGTCAAGTTTCTCACTGGCTCTGACCCACTCATCTCTCACGAACTCCCATGCAGGATTAAACATAAAGTGGCTTACAGGATTACCTGCCTATTTCAACACCTCGACGTTCTTAAAGGCGAGAATTTCGGTCCTAATATATTAGTTTCAAGATACAAACTAATCCGGGATCAACCACCCCCAGGGGAACTTACTGACACTCCAACCAGGGTCATTTCCAACGCAAGTGCCAGTCAACCCCCCACGGCGAGTGACTGTCCACTCCCCCTGGCTAACCCCCCATCCACCCAAATGATCAGCGCATTCATCTCCCATCTTCGTGAGTAGCCATGGATACATTAAACATAATCTCTTGGAATATCTTTGGCCTCAAGCGGAACATTCCTCTCCTAAACCTGTTCTGCAAAAACTTCAAAGGCATCAATGCATTGCAAGACATGACCTTGCCATATGCGATTCAATTCATGAAGACTTCAGAACCTTCTCGACTTCATCGATGCAAGTTACAGATCAAATCCTAGCCGGTCGCCCAAAAGGAGGCCTTTCTTTCCTGTGGCACAAATCGTTAGACAATACGATAAAGGTGATGACCTACAGGAGTGACAGATTGCTGGGGCTTCAAGTGACAGTAGGGAACTCTAAAATCCTAATTATTGATGTTTATATGCCATGGGAAAATAACAATAATTTTGATCATTACTGCATGATCCTAGGGGAGTTACACAGTATTATTCATGATTTTCCTGCTGATCATATTTGTATAATCGGGGACCTTAATTCTCACCCCACAAAACAATTTTATAATGAACTTACTCGCTTCTGTCAAAATCATGCTTTCCAAATTAGCGATGTAATGCTTCTCCCTCCCTCCTCTTATTCATATGTACATAATAGAGCGGACGCTATTACAACTTCCTGGCTGGATCACTGCATCACATCTCCACAACTTCATGATTCTATTATGACCTGCAATATTCACTATGATCTTGCAACGGGCTACGATCACATCCCATTACAGGTGTCATTCAGTACCCCATCCCTCCCTACCGTGAACCCCCTAACTGATCGCCCACCAGCGGTAAACTGGGATTTTAAAGACCAACAGAAAACCAGATACTTTAGGGCGACCACGGAAACCAGGTTGCGGTCAATAGTTCAACCGGCAGACGCCTTACTTTGTACTAACACAAATTGTAGAAATGACCACCACAAGAGGGATCTGAATGAATTCTATTCGAACATAATCTCCGCTTTGCTTGCTTCGGGCAGGACTGCCTACAGATTTCGTCAAGGTAATTCTCGTAATATACCTGGATGGAATGACTTGGTTAAAGATCTGTATACATACTCACGAGAAATGTTTTTACTGTGGAGGCAAAATGGTAGCCCCAGGGAAGGGCACACTGCATTGCTAATGAGACAGGCGAGAGCGCAGTTCAAACTTGCTCTTAAGCACTGCAGGTTAAATGAAAAACAACTAAGAGCCGATGCAATGTCTAGAAACTTAGAATCTGGTGATTATCCTCGTCTTTGGAAAGATATCCAGTCTTTAAATCCCAAAACTAAAAAGCTATCACAGAGAGTCGGGGAAGCAGTCGGAGACGAAGCTATTGCAAGTATGTGGGGTGATCACTTCAACAATATCCTGAATTGCATAAATGATCAAGATTCCCGAAGGGATGTAGATAACCTCCTTACTGACAACATTCAATTTCATTTTGCTGACCGTATTATGCCAGGTAACATCAGCGATGCCATAAACAGCCTACCTAATAATAAATTGCCCGGCTGTGATGGTCTTCCTGCAGAGGCCTTCAAACTCTGCCATCCGATAATTTACATTTTGCTAGCTGCCCTATTCAATGCGTGCATAATTCACCGGTTTCTTCCAGACACCCTACTCTTAGTTCACTTGATACCATTAATCAAAAACAAGCTAAAGGATGGAGCTGACCCTGGCAACTACCGGCTGATTGCAATCACAACTATCGCATCGAAGATACTTGAGTCTGTTCTTCTAGTGAGACTTCTCCCCTTTCTACACACCACTGACAACCAGTTCGGGTTTAAAGCAAACCACTCAACCGACACCTGCATCTACATACTGAAAGAATTGCTGAACTACTACCTATCATCAGCCTCTCCTGTTTTCCTTTGTTTTGTGGATGTGAGAAAAGCATTTGGCAGAGTAAACTACCTGAAGCTCTTCCTGAAGCTGCATAAAAGGGGCACACCCCTGTATCTAATTGGCCTTTTACATTGCTAGTTCTCCACACAGCAATTCTGTGTCAAATGGGGTAACGTATTATCTTACACCTTCGGCTCCCTAAACGGGCTTCAGCAAGGGGGCATTCTCTCTCCATACCTGTTTAATACGTACACAGATGCCTTGAATGTCAAACTAAACTCGCTCCCAATCGGATGCACCGTCAATGAAACAACTATAAACAACCTGTTACGCCGACGATATGGTTCTGATTTCCCCATCAGTGCAAGGTCTCCAACGACTCATCGACACCTGCCGCCAATATGCAGAGGGATTTGATATAATCTACAACGAAACCAAGACCCAGTGCATGTCGCTGCTCCCAAGATCGCTTAAGCATATTGCAGAACCTCAAATTTTCCTCGGAAACCATCGGCTGGAATTTGTGCACGAATTTCCGTATTTGGGTCACATTATCACCGACGACCTAAAAGATACGGCAGACATTGAACAGAGGCGTCGTAAACTATGTGCAGCTGGCAACATGATTGCAAGGAGGTTTGCCTTCTGTCACCGAGACGTGAAACTGCTGCTATTCCGCTCGTACTGCTACAGTATCTATGGGTGTTCCCTCTGGACGAACTATACCCGAGAGACCATGAGACGCATCACTGTTGTGCACAATGACATTCTGAGACGCCTCACAAACACTCCCCGCTACCACTCCGCCACACAGATGTTCATAGAAAACCACCTGGACAATTTAAAAATCATTGTTAGGCGAACAATGTCCAGTCTGGTAACCCGAGTGAGAAACAGCAGCAACTCGCTCATACAAAGTATCCTAAGGAGTGAAGCAAGAAGAAAATCTAAATTGTGGGAAAGATGGGAAAAGGAGGCCTTTGTCCCCTAAAGGACTTAATCTCTGTATTGGCAAGATGTCATCTGCAGTTTTTGTTATTATTACATTTATTGCTGATATTTTAATTTTTCATTATTACTGTGATCACTATCAAGTTAAAGTTTTATTTACATTTAATTTATGTATTAAGCCCTCTGGACCTAACTACTGTAACCACCTAAGGTCTCTAGTTGAAATTTGAGTTATATAATATGTGCACCAACTGTTATTACTCTCAATGCATATTTTTTTTTCTCACCAATATTATTACTGTTATTACCAGTATGATAATTACTAGCTTTTATGCTACCTCAGCTATTTTGAGGATAAGTGCCGATTATTCATTTTCTTTTTCTATTTTATCATGTATCATGTATCTAGATTGTGTATGTTACTGTCTGTATTTTGTATATTCAATGTATATGGCCTCGAGCTAAAATAAAGCATATTATTATTATTATTATTAGAAGAGTCTTCCTTAAGGGACAGAGCATACTTGAAGGAAGAGTTCCCGCTTTCTGCAGAGCCAGTCTTCTAGATTATTCCCACAAAATGACCAGAAGGAAGACATCTGCTAGTTTAGATCTAGATTATCTGACTATTTGCCCGCTTTGACAGAGATCTTCTGTTAGAGGTCTTCATCAAGGGACAGCGCATACTCAAAAGAAGAGTTCCCTCTTTCTGCAGAGCCAGTCTACTAGAGTATTCCCACAGAATGACCAGAAGAAAGACATCTGGTCGAATAGATCTAGATATTCGACTATTTGCCCACTTTGACAGAGATCTTCAATTAGAAGTATCTTCATCAAGGGACAGAGCATAATTGAAGGAAGAGTTCTCTCTTTCTGCAGAGCCAGTCTTCTATAGTATTCCCACAGAATGACCAGAAGGAAGACATCTGCAAGAATATATCTAGATATCAGACTATTTGTCGTTTTTGACAGAGATCTTCCATTAGAAGTCTTCATTAAGGGAGAGAGCATACTTGAAGGAAGAGTTCCCACTTTCTGCAGAGCTGGTCTTCTAGATTATTCCCACAGAATGACCAGAAGGAAGAACTCTGCTAGTTTAGATCTAGATATCTGACTATTTGACCGCTTTGACAGAGATCTTCGGTTAGAAGTATCTTCATCAAGGGACAGAGCATAATTGAAGGAAGAGTTCTCTCTTTCTGCAGAGCCAGTCTACTAGAGTATTCCCACAATATGACCAGAAGGAAGACATCTGCTAGAATAGATTTAGATATCTGACTATTTGTCTGCTTTGACAGAGATCCTCCATTAGAAGTATCTTCATCAAGGGACAGAGCATACTCGAAAGAAGAGTTCCCTCTTTCTGCAGAGGTGGTGTTCTAGATTATACCCAAAGAAAGACCAGAAGGAAGACATCTGCTAGAATAGATCTAGATATCCGACTATTTGTCCGCTTTGACAGAGATCTTCTATAGGAAGTCTTCATCAAGGGACAGAGCATACTCAAAGGAAGAGTTCCTTCTTTCTGCAGAGCCGGTCTTCTAGATTATTCCCACAGAATGACCAAAAGGAAGACATCTGCTAGAATAGATCTAAATATCCGACTATTTGCCCGCTTTGACAGAGATCTTCTATAAGAAGTCTTCATCAAGGGACAGAGCATACTCGAAGGAAGAGTTCCTTCTTTCTGCAGAGCCGGTCTTCCAGAGTATTCCCACAGAATGACTAGGATGAAGAAATCTGCTAGAATATATGTAGATATCCGACTATTTGCCCGCTTTGACAGGGATCTTCCATTAGAAGTATCTTCATCAAGGGACAGAGCATACTTGAAGGAAGAGTTCCCTATTTCTGCAGAGCCGGTCTTTTAGATTATTCCCACAAAATGACCAGAAAGGAAGACATCTGGAACAGATCTAGATATCCAATTATTTGCTTGCTTTGACAGAGATCTTCTATTAGAAGTTTTCATCAAGGGACAGAGCATACTTGAAGGAAGAGTTCCCTCTTTCTGCAGAGCCAGTCAATTAGAGTATTCCCACAGAATGAATAGAAGGAAGACATCTGCAAAAATAGATGTAGATATCCGACTATTTGCCCGCTTTGACAGAGATCTTCCATTTGAAATATCTTCATCAAGGGACAGAACATACCCGAAGGAAGAGTTCCCTCTTTCTGCAGAGCCGGTCTTCTAGATTATTCCCACAGAATGACCAGAAGGAAGAAATCCGCTAGAATAGATCTAGATATCCGACTATTTACCCGCTTTGACAGATCTTCTATAAGAAGTCTACATCAAGGGACAGAGAATACTCGAAGGAATAGTTCCCTCTATCTGCAGAACCGGTCTTCTAGATTATTCCCACAGAATGACCAGAAGGAAGACATCTGCAAGAAAAGATCTAGATATCAGCCTATTTGCTCGCATTGACAGAGATCTTCTATTAGAAGTCTTCATCAAGGGACAGAGCATACTTGAAGGAAGAGTTCCCTCTTTCTGCAGAGCCGGTCTTCTAGATTATTCCCACAGAATGACCAGAAGGAAGACATCTGCAAGAATAGATGTAGATATCCAACTATTTGCCCACTTTAACAGAGATCTTCTATTAGAAGTCTTCATCAAGAAACAGAACATACTTGAAGGAAGAGTTCTCTCTTTCTGCAGAGCCAGTCTTCTACAGTATTCCCACAGAATGACCAGAAGGAAGACATCTGCAAGAATATATCTAGATATCCGACTATTTGTCCGCTTTGACAGAGATCCTCCATAAGAAGAGTCTTCATTAAGGGACAGAGCATACTTGAAGGAAGAGTTCCCGCTTTCTGCAGAGCCAGTCTTCTAGATTATTCCCACAAAATGACCAGAAGGAAGAAATCTGCTTGTTTAGATCTAGATTATCTGACTATTTGCCCACTTTGACAGCGATCTTCTATTAGAAGTCTTCCTTTAAGTGACAGAGCATACTTGAAGGAAGAGTTTTCTCTTTCTGCAAAGCCAGTCTTCTACAGTATTCCCACAGAATGACCAGAAGGAAGACATCTGAAAGAATATATCTAGATATCAGTCTATTTGTCGTTTTTGACAGAGATCCTCCATTAGAAGAGTCTTCATTAAGGGACAGAGCATACTTGAAGGAAGAGTTCCCGCTTTCTGCAGAGCTGGTCTTCTAGATTATTCCCACAGAATGACAAGAAGGTAGAAATCTGCTAGTTTAGATCTAGATTATCTGATTATTTGCCCGCTTTGACAAAGATCTTCTATTAGAAGTCTCCATCAAGGGATAGAGCATACTCGAAAAAAAGAGTTACCTCTATCTGCAGAGCCAGTCTACAAGAGTATTCCCACAGAATGACCAGAAGGAAGACATCTGCTAAAATAGATCTAGATGTCCGACTATTTGTCTGCTTTGACAGAGATCCTCCATTAGAAGTATCTTCATCAAGGGACAGAGCATACTCGAAGGAAGAGTTCCTTCTTTCTGTAGAGCCGGTCTTCTAGATTATTCCCACAGAATGACCAAAAGGAAGACATCTGCTAGAATAGATCTAAATATCCGACTATTTGCCCGCTTTGACAGAGATCTTCTATAAGAAGTCTTCATCAATGGACAGAGAATACTCGAAGGAAGAGTTCCTTCTTTCTGCAGAGCTGGTCTTCCAGAGTATTCCCACAGAATGACTAGGATGAAGAAATCTGCTAGAATATATGTAGATATCCGACTATTTGCCCGCTTTGACAGAGATCTTCCATTAGAAGTATCTTCAACAAGGGACAGAGCATACCCGAAGGAAGAGTTCCCTATTTCTGCAGAGCCGGTCTTTTAGATTAATCCCACAGAATGACCAGAAAGGAAGACATCTGGAAGAGATCTAGATATCCGACTATTTGCCCACTTTGACAGAGATCTTCTATTAGAAGTTTTCATCAAGGGACAGAACATACTTGAAGGAAGAGTTCCCTCTTTCTGCAGAGCCAGTCAATTAGAGTATTCCGACAGAATGAATAGAAGGAAGACATTTGCAAAAATAGATGTAGATATCCGACTATTTGCCCACTTTGACAGAGATCTTCCACTTAAAGTATCTTCTTCAAGGGACAGAGCATACTTGAAGGAAGAGTTCCCTCTTTCTGCAGAGCCGGTCTACTAGATTATTCCCACAGAATGACCAGAAGGAAGAAATCCGCTAGAATAGATCTAGATATCCGACTATTTACCCGATTTGACATATCTTCTATAAGAAGTCTACATCAAGGGATAGAGCATACTCGAAGGAATAGTTCCCTCTTTCTGCAGAGCCGGTCTTCTAGATTATTCCCACAGAATGACCAGAAGGAAGACATCTGCAAGAAAAGATCTAGATATCAGCCTATTTGCTCGCATTGACAGAGATCTTCTATTAGAAGTCTTCATCAAGGGACAGAGCATACTTGAAGGAAGAGTTCCCTCTTTCTGCAGAGCCGGTCTTCTAGATTATTCCCACAGAATGACCAGAAGGTAGAAATCTGCTAGTTTAGATCTAGATTATCTGATTATTTGCTTCTATTAGAAGTTTTCCTTTAAGTGACAGAGCATACTTGAAGGAAGAGTTCTCTCTTTCTGCAGAGCCTGTCTTCTACAGTATTCCCACAGAATGACCAGAAGGAAGACATCTGAAAGAATATATATAGATATCCGTCTATTTGTCGTTTTTGACAGATATCCTCCATTAGAAGTCTTCATTAAGGGACAGAGCATACTTGAAGGAAGAGTTCCCGCATTCAGCAGAGCTGGTCTTCTAGATTATTCCTACAGAATGACCAGAAGGTAGAAATCTGCTAGTTTAGATCTAGATTATCTGATTATTTGCCCGCTTTGACAGAGATCTTCTATTAGAAGTCTCCATCAAGGGACAGAGCATACTCGAAAAAAAGAGTTACCTCTATCTGCAGAGCCAGTCTACTAGAGTATTCCCACAGAATGACCAGAAGGAAGACATCTGCTAAAATAGATCTAGATGTCCGACTATTTGTCCGCTTTGACAGAGATCCTCCATTAGAAGTATCTTCATCAAGGGACAGAGCATAATCGAAGGAAGAGTTCCCTCTTTCTGCAGAGCAGGTCTTCTAGATTATTCCCACAGAATGACCAAAAGGAAGACATCTGCTTAAATAGATCTAGATATCCGACTATTTGCCCGCTTTGACAGAGATCTTCTATAAGAAGTCTTCATCAAGGGACAGAGCATACTCGAAGGAAGAGGTCCCTCGTTCTGCAGAGCCGATCTTCTAGATTATTCCCACAGACTGACCTGAAGGAAGACATCTGCTAGAATAGATCTAGATATCCGACTATTTGCCCGCTTTGACAGAGATCTTCTATAAGAAGTCTTCATCAAGGGACAGAGCATACTCGAAGGAAGAGTTCCTTCTTTCTGCAGAGCCGGTCTTCTAGATTATTCCCACAGAATGACCAGAAGGAAGACATCTGCTAAAATAGATCTAGATATCCGACTATTTGCCCGCTTTGACAGAGATCTTCTATAAGAAGTCTTCATCAAGGGACAGAGCATACTCGAAGGAAGAGTTCCCGCTTTCTGCAGAGCCGGTCTTCTAGATTATTCCCACAGAATGACATGAAGGAAAACATCTGCTAGAATAGATCTAGATATCCGACTATTTGCCCGCTTTGACAGAGATTCTATAAGAGTCTTCATCAAGTGGAGAGCATACTCGAAAGGAAGAGGTCCCTCGTTCTGCAGAGCCGATCTTCTAGATTATTCCCACAGACTGACCTGAAGGAAGACATCTGCTAGAATAGATTCTATATCCGACTATTGCCCGCTTTGACAGAGATCTTCTATAAGAAAGTCTTCATCAAGGGACAGAGCATACTCGTAAGGAAGAGTTCCTTCTTTCTGCAGAGCCGGTCTTTTCTAGATTTATTCCCACAGAATGACCAGGAAGGAAGACATCTGCTAAAATAGATCTAGATATCCGACTATTTGCCCGCTTTGACAGAGATCTTCTATAAGAAGTCTTCATCAAGGGACAGAGCATACTCGAAGGAAGAGTTCCTTCTTTCTGCAGAGCCGGTCTTCTAGATTATTCCCACAGAATGACCAGGAGGAAGACATCTGCTAGAATAGATCTAGATATCCAACTATTTGCCCGCTTTGATACAGATCTTCTATAAGAAGTCTCCATCAAGGGACAGAGCATACTCGAAGGAAGAGTTCCTTCTTACTGCAGAGCCGAGCCGGTCTTCTAGATTATTCCCACAGAATGGCCAGAAGGAAGACATCTGCTAGAATAGATCTAGATATCCGACTATTTGCCCGCTTTGACAGAGATCTTCTATAAGAAGTATCTTTATCAGGGAACAGAGCATACTCGAAGGAAGAGTTCCCTCTTTCTGCAGAGCAGGTCTTCTAGATTATTCCCACAGAATGACCAGAAGGAAGACATCTGCTAGAATAGATCTAGATATCTGACTATTTGCCCGCTTTGACAGAGATATTCTATAAGAAGTCTTCACCAAGGGACAGAGCATACTCGAAGGAAGAGTTCCCTCTTTCTGCAGAGCCGGTCTTCTAGATTATTCCCACAGAATGACCATTAGGAAGCCATCTAATAAAATAGATCTAGATATCCGACTATTTGCCCACTTTGACAAAGATCTTCCATTAGAAGTATCTTCATCAAGGATAGAGCATAATCAAAAGAAGAGTTCCCTCTTTCTGCAGAGCCGGTCTTCTAGATTATTCCCACAGAATGACCTGAAGGAAGACATCTGCTAAAATAGATCTAGATATCCGACTATTTGCCCCGCTTTGACAGAGATCTTCTATAAGAAGTCTTCATCAAGGGACAGAGCATTTTCGAAGGAAGAGTTCCCTCTTTCTGCAGAGCAGGTCTTCTAGATTATTCCCACAGAATGACCAGAAGGAAGATATCTGCTAAAATAGATTTAGATATCCGACTATTTGCCGCTTTGACAGAGATCTTCTATAAGAAGTCTTTATCATGGGACAGAGCATACTCCAAGGAAGAGTTCCTTCTTTTTGCAGAGCCGGTCTTCTAGATTATTCCCACAGAATGACCAGGAGGAAGACATCTGTTAGAATAGATCTAGATATCCGACTATTTGCCCGCTTTGACAGAGATTTTCTATTAGAAGTATCTTCATCAAGGGACAGAGCATAATCGAAGGAAGAGTTCCCTCTTTCTGCAGAGCTGGTCTTCTAGATTATTTCCACAGAATGACCAGACGGAAGACATCTGCTAAAATAGATCTAGATATCCAACTATTTGCCCGCTTTGACAGAGATCTTCTATAAGAAGTCATCATCAAGGGACAGAGCATACTCGAGGAAGAGTTTCCTCTCTTTGCCCAGAGCCGGTCTCTAGATTTATTCCCACAAGAAATGACCTGAAGGAAAACATCTGCTAGAATAGATCTAGATATCCGACTATTTGCCCGCTTGACAGAGATCTTCTGTAAGAAGTACTTTCATCAAGGGACAAGAGCATACTCCAAGGACGAGTTTCCTTCATTTCTGCAGAGCCGGGTCTTTCTAGATTATTCCCACAGAATGACCCCCAGAAGGAAGACATCTGCTAAAACAGATCTAGATATCCGACTATTTGCCCCGCTTTGATAGAGATCTTCTATAAGAAGTCTTCATCAAGGGACAGAGCATACTCGAAGGAAGAGATCCCTCTTTCTGCAGAGCCTGTCTTCTAGATTATTCCCACAGAATGACCTGAAAGGAAAGACATCTGCTAGAATAGATCTAGATATTTCTCGACTATGCCGCTGGCCCGCTGAAAACAAGAGATACTTTGCCATAAGAAGTTTTTCATCAAGGGACAGAGCATACTCGAAGAAGAGTCCTTCTTTCTGACAGAGACGGGTCTTTTAGATTATTCACACAGAATGACCAAAAGGGAAGGAGACATTCCGCTTTAAATTGATTCCTAGGATAATCCTACTATTTGTCCCGCTTTGACAGAGATTTCTTCTATAGGAGTATTTCTCATCAAGGGACAGGAGCCAAGACTCGAAGGAAGGAGTTCCCTCTTTCCTGCCAGGATGCCGGTTTTCCTTCAGATTATATGCCCGCCGAATGACAGAGCATCTCGAAGGAAGAGTTCCCCTCATTCTGCAGAGCCTGGTCTTCTAGATTATTCCCACAGAATGACCAGAAGGAAGACATCTGCGAATAGAATAGATCTAGATATCCGACTATTTTGCCCCATTTGACAGAGATCTCTTTCTATTAGAATGTATTCAATCAAGGGACAGAGGGCATACTCGAAGGAAGAAAGATCCCTTCTTTCGGCAGAGCCTGTCTTTCGGAGCTATCCCACAAGAATGACCTGAAGGAAAGAACCCAATCTGCTGAATAGAGTCTAGATATCCGACTATTGCCCGCTTTGACCAGGAGATCTGCTATAAGAAATTTTTCCATCAAGGGAAAGGAGCATACTCGAAGGGAAGAGTTCCTTCTTTCTGCAGAGCGGGAGGTTTTTAGATTATTCCCAACAGAATGACCAGAAGGAAGACAATTGGAAATAGACTATATCCGACTATTTGCCCACCCGCTTTGACAGAGATCTTCTATAGAAGTATCTTCATCAAGGGACAGAGCATACTCGAAGGAAGAGTTCCCTCTTTATGCAGAGCCGGTCTTCTAGATTATTCCCACAGAATGACCAGAAGAAGGGACATCTGCTAGAATAGATCTAGATATCTGACTATTTGCCCGCTTTTGGACAGAGTCTTCTATAAGAAGTCTTCATCAAGGGACAAGAGCACTCCAAGGAAGAGTTCCCTCATTCGAGGCCTGTCTTCTAGAATTATTCCCAACAGAATAACCAGAAGGAAGAAAGTCTGCTAGAAATAGATCTAAAAGATATCGGATATTTGCCCGCTTTGACAGAGTCTTCTATAAGAAGTCTTATCAAACGGGCAGAGCATATCGGAAAGAGTTCCTTCTTTCTGCAGAGCGGTCTTTCTAGATTATTACCCACAGAATGACCAGGAGGAAGACATCTGCAGAAATAGACTAGATTATCCGACTATTTGCCACTTTGAAGGATCTTCTAGAGAAGATTTTCTCATCAAGGGACAGAGCAATCGAAGAAGAGTTACCTTTCTTTTTGCAGGCCGGTCTTCTAGAATTATCCCACAGGAATGACCTGAAGGAAAAGACATCGCAAAATAGATCTAGATATCCGACGATTTCGAGCTTTGAAGAGATCTTATATAAAGAAGTCGTCATCAAGGGAGAGCATACTCGAAGGAAGAGTTCCCGCTTTCTGCAGAGCCGGTCTTCTAGATATTCCCACAGAATGATGAAGGAAAAAAACATCTGCTAGAATAGATAGATATCCGACTATTTGCCCCGCTTTGACAGAGATCTTCTATAAGAAGTCTTATCAAGGGACAGAGCATATCGAAGGAAGAGTTCCTTCTTTCTGCAGAGCCGGTCTTCTAAGATTTATTCCCACAGAAGACCAAAGGAAGGACATCTGCTAAAAATAGATGTAGATATCCGATATTTGCCCCGCTGACAGAGGCTCTTTATAAGAAGTCTTAATCAAGGACCAGAGCATACTCGCAGGAAGAGTTCCCTTCTTCTGCCAGAGCCGGGCTTCTAGAGATTCCCACGAAGACAGAAAGGAAGACATCTGCTAAAATGATCTAGATATCCGAATATTTGCCCGCTTTGGACAGAGATTCTATTAGAAAGTATTTCATCAAGAACAGAGCAACTCAAGGAAGAGTTCCCTCTTTCTGCAGAGCCGGTCTTCTAGATTATTCCCACAAATGACCAGAAGGAAGACATCTGCTAGGAATAGATCTAGATATCCGACTTATTTGCCCGCTTTGACAGAGATCTTCTATAAGAAGTCTTCATCAAGGACAGAGCATACTCGAAGGAAGAGTTCCTTCTTTCTGCAGAGCTGGTCTTCTAGATTATTCCCACAGAATGACCAGGAGGAAGACATCTGCTAAAATAGATCTAGATATCCGACTATTTGCCCACTTTGACAGAGATCTTCTATTAGAAGTATCTTCATCAAGGGACAGAGCATAATCGAAGGAAGAGTTCCCTCTTTCTGCAGAGCCGGTCTTCTAGATTATTCCCACAGAATGACCTGAAGGAAGACATCTGCTAAAATAGATCTAGATATCCGACTATTTGCCCGCTTTGACAGAGATCTTCTATAAGAAGTCTCATCAAGGGACAGAGCATACTCGAAGAAGAGTTCCCGCCTTTCTGCAGAGCGGTCTTCTAGATTATTCCCACAGAATGACATGAAGGAAAACATCTGCTAGAATAGATCTAGATATCCGACTATTTGCCCGCTTTGACAGAGATCTTCTATAAGAAGTCTTCATCAAGGGACAGAGCATACTCGAAGGAAGAGTTCCTTCTTTCTGCAGAGCCGGTCTTCTAGATTATTCCCTCAGAATGACCTGAAGGAAGACATCTGCTAAAATAGATCTAGATATCCGACTATTTGCCCGCTTTGACAGAGATCTTCTATAAGAAGTCTTCATCAAGGGACAGAGCATACTTGAAGGAAGAGTTCCTTCTTTCTGCAGAGCCGGTCTTCTAGATTATTCCCACAGAATGACCAGAAGGAAGACATCTGCTAAAATAGATCTAGATATCCGACTATTTGCCCGCTTTGACAGAGATCTTCTATTAGAAGTATCTTCATCAAGGAACAGAGCATACTCGAAGGAAGAGTTCCCTCTTTCTGCAGAGCCGGTCTTCTAGATTATTCCTACAGAATGACCAGAAGGAAGACATCTGCTAGAATAGATCTAGATATCTGACTATTTGCCCGCTTTGACAGAGATCTTCTATAAGAAGTCTTCATCAAGGGACAGAGCATACTCGAAGGAAGAGTGCCCTCTTTCTGCAGAGCCGGTCTTCTAGATTATTCCCACAGAATTACCAGAAGGAAGACATCTGCTAGAATAGATCTAGATATCCGACTATTTGCCCGCTTTGACAACGATCTTCTATTAGAAGTCTTCATCAAGGAACAGAGCATACTCGAAGGAAGAGTTCCTTCTTTCTGCAGAGCCGGTCTTCTAGATTATTCCAACAGAATCATCTTCCGGTGTTCCTCTGGTATCCCTCTAGCATCCTTCTGGTGGCCTTCTGGTGGCCCTCTGGTGGCCTTCTGTCGTCCTTCTGGGGTCCTTCTGGTGGCTTTCTGGCATCCTTCTGTTGGCCTTTTGGCATCCTTCTGGTGGCCTTCTGGCGTCCTTCTGGCGTCCTGTTGGCTGCCCTCTAAACAGCTGATGGCTCTCAACTTTAGAGCTCGTCTTTCTTCCTCAAATCAGCTGTTAGCTCTCATACTGAGAGCTCGTCCTCCTTCCTCCGAACAGCTGTTAGCTTTCATCATGAGAGTTCGTCCTCCTACCTCCAAACAGCTGTTAGCTCTCATCATGAGAGTTCGTCCTCCTTCCTCCAAGAACCTGTTGGCTCTTATCCTCAGACCTGGAACTCCCTCCTTTTTAATTTAAGATTCCTCATTGGCAACTGCCTTGATATCTTCTGCGGATTCGTGCTATAGTGCTCGGGAGAATGGGGCTCCTCTCATTGTGCTGGTATTGCCTGTAGACTTGTAAGAGGCTGTCCAGGCGCTGGTCCAGATCCCTCAGCGATTGCTCGTCCTTGCCCCGACCATGCACCAGTATGCTGAGTTGTGCTGCGATCTTGTCCTTTTCGCCTTTGTGATCTAGGAAGTGGGCCTTCATGACACTGAAGTTGTTCCTTAAAACCTCGTATTCGTTCTCCAGTTGCCCTCGGTCGGCCTCCAGCTTGTTGATCACGGCTTTCTTCTGTGCGAGTTCAGCCTTCAGCTGCTTGGCGTCAGAGCCATCTTTGTTCCACTTCGACTTCATCCTTCGGACTTCCTTTTCCTTCTGGCTGAGTTCGCACCTCATCTTCTCGTTGTCTTGGCGCAGCTTGGCGACTAGGGCGTTCGCCTCTTGGACCTGACGTCGCAGGTCGT
>NC_061100.1:122199343-122204343 GCF_015104395.2 Macrobrachium nipponense
CGAAGATTTCAAGTGTAGATTTAAAAATCTCTTCCTCTCCATCTAAAGTACTCATCAGACACTAGTCATAAGCGTCGAGCTAGTCATGATTCCTGGTTCAGCAATGTCGTGACGATGCACTAGAATTCAAAATTCACAAATGAATGTTGCTCAGCAACATTTACACTGCTGTATTGACTTGCTCTCTTGTGGTGCTTTGAGGTGTTCCACCTCTAGGCCCATGTTCTAAATTTTGCCGTTCTTTAAACAATTTGATTAATCTATGTATGATTCTCTCCGGTTTATTAAGCGTTCTTGATATCTCTCCAACAGGAACTTGCACCGAATGCAGTGCAATAATTGTCTCTCGTTCATCGAGGGGTGTTTCTTTGACCGATAAATGACACATTGACATTAGATTCCCGTGCACATAACATCAAAAGCAATAGAGTGAGGTCGCCTGGTTCACACTGTTAGGATATCGTTATTTTTTCTTTTTTGTTTTTAAATTTGATATCATTTTGTGAGATTCCAATGTTTTCTGTAAAATTTAACAAATGGAATAGTTCAACTACCTTCAACTTAATATTGAAATGATAATCTAAGGACTCTGTTTATGCGATACTACTAGTGATAGGTGTCTCCTATCTATTTAGTAATGTATATCTATGGTTGTGATATGACGTTTTTTATCACTTCGTTTCGTTCACGTCAATTTTGCTATATGGAAAATAGTTTTACACAATAACATAACATAATGTTCTAAAGATATCAGTGACTGTTTTTAACGTTATTACATATGATTTCCTCCATCTTTGAAAAGAAAAATCGATAAATAAGGCATGAATCGTGCGTCAGGCAAGTGAACGAAAAATTATGAAACTCTGCCACGAGTTTTTTGGCCGACAGTACAAAGTTTATTCAACCTACGTAATGCAGAATTCAGTCAAAATTTATGTGTAGATATAATGTGTATTCATAATAAGCGTTATATTTATGAAATGCATAGATAAAAAGTTATTGCGAAAAAACCGTGTTACAGAGGCCCTGAATCTCATAGTAGTTGTTTTTACCAGATACATATGAAATTGTAACAGCCACAATGCCCTCTTAACTTCTCAAATTCTTCGCTCATTTTTGGATACGCTTCTCACTGCAAAGTCTTGAGCTCCATTTCAAAGAAAATTTTATTCTATTTCTCTTTTTAAAGAAATCATGAAGTCCGGTAGCGGGAATCGGACACGCGATACTATAATCACGAAGAGGTGACCTTGCTGACCCGACCTTCGTTTCCCGCTACCGAATATCATGATTTCTTAAAAAGAAAAAAATTCTGAAGTTTGAGCTCAAAGCTTCGTAGTGACGAGTAAAGAATTTGAGAAGAGGGCATTGTGGTTGTTACAAGTTCAGATATATATGTATATATATATATATATATATATATATATATATATATATATATATATATATATATATACATACACACACACACACACACACACACACACACACACACATATATATTATATATATATATATATATATATATATATATAAAACCTAAAACTTTATTACGAAAAGAACAAACCGAACTCTCGTCTCATTCTTCCACACGTAAAAATACAAAATTAAAAGATAAAAAATATTTGATAAATATGGAAAATCTTAAAAAAAACTTTAAAAGAGCAAGAGTAAAAAGTATAATGAATGAAAGAGTAAATATATCCCATCTTGCTAATTAAGAGGAGAGAGAGAGAATACTCGGAATATTCGTTACACGAGGCACCGATTCCCAAGAATGGTAGTGAGAGAGAGAGAGAGAGAGAGAGAGAGGAGAGAGAGAGAGAGAGAGAGAGAGAGATCTTGCAGTAAATATCAACAGTTCAAGACGTACGAGAAGATATTCCCCTGGGATAATTACTACCTGTCAGTGAGGGTCGAACAATCTCCCCTGGGTGAGTACGTGACCTAATTGGATTTTCAACCAGGAGATTAAGCTCTCAAAGCCTCCCCCCACCCCACCAGGGGGCGGGGGTGGGGGATGGGGGTTGAGGTAGTCGAGGATGGCGCAGACAGGAACTTGGTAAATTCTTTTGAAATTGACATTTTAATCTGCCATATCATCATTTACTAATATTTTTCAAAGTTACGTTTATGCAGAATCTGTCATTACCATTATATTTATTGCTGATATTTTACTTTTTCATTATTGCTGTGTATACTATCAAGTTAAAGTTTTTCTACAGTCCGTTTTCGTATATAGCCCTCTGGACCTGACTACGGTAACCTCCTAAGGTCTCTAGTTGAAATTTAAGTTATATATTTTGTGCACTAACACTCAATGCATTTATTTTTCTCTCTCCAATATTATTACTGTTATTACCAGTATTATGATTACTATCTTTTATACTACCTCAGCTATTGTGTGGATAATGCCGACAATGCCGTTTATTAATTTTTTTTTATCATGTCTCATATCTAGATCGTGTATGTTACTGTTTGTGTTTTGTATATTCCATGTATATGGCCCTGAGCTGAAATAATGGATATTATTATTATTATTATTATTATTATTATTATTATTATTATTTTATTATTATTATTATTATTATTATAGTACTGACGCATTGGATACGAAACTGGATATACTGACATATAAAATTCACATTTCTTTTCTTCGCCTTCTTATTTCATTCATTATTTCGCCTCTACATTAGGAACAGGGTCAGAGTATCAACAGCAAAGAATTAATTAATAGGAACTGTATTATCGCCTGATGAAGGAGAGGGGGTTTCGAGCATATTAAAGAACAAACGCAGACATTCATTCGTACTGCCCCAACAAAGATTGACTCCGAGATGCTAATTTACCGCACAAAACAAAAACAAGTACTATAAACAAGACGCTTAGCAAAGCGGTTCTCAATGACTGACTGACTACAATGTTTGTTCCAAAGACGAATGTCGTACTTTATTGAATATCTCGAAACAATACATTTGCAATAATAGGCAATGTAGAAAATTTCTCTTTACTGAGTGACAGCTACGTTCCCTGTTGAGGAATTGGGTTTACTTATTCATAAAGTGATGTATCTAGATTTAAAAGTCTTTTGAAAATTAAGAGAAAGTGTTTTGTTACACGCAATGACCTCAATTGTTTAAAACTGTGACTTTTTTTTCTGTTTTTGTTGGGCAATTCAATAACTTGACAAGAGCTACCGAAAGCCAGGAGTTTTATCGAATCGGCTTCATGGATGTACTGAAACGAATTGAATCGAAATGCCTTTAGCCCTTAAAGCGAAATGCCTGTAAAAAAAAAATATCTACATTAATCACTAGTTAGAAAAAGAGGTTCGATACAAATTGCAGAGGTTTTCGACTATATTATTCCTTAAGTTATATAGTTCCTATGGGCCAGTGAAAATCACCATTCGTAGTTTGTTATATTGCAGTCAGTCAAGACCCGAGCTACTATTATTCATAATCGTCTCAGCTCTGGTTGTCAAAACTCTCCGTTACATCGTCCTGTTACCGCGTCCCAGACCAAGAAAAATGTCTCGAGAACAATCAATAATTCCTCTGATACTGAGAACGATCTTGAATGTTTAATAACTCGTATTCTATACAAACTGACAAATTATAAGAGAGTGGTGGGTACCGAGTCATTTCCTTCACGCAAGCCTTAGGGGGCAATTCTTACATCCAGGGTCTCTAGATGTTGCAGTATTTAATGATTTAATGCAATTACATATGACAGTACTACAATATTTTATGGTATTTCCTGATCTATGAAATCGAAATAAGGAAGAAAAAAAGCGTTATAAAAAGCCATTAACCTCACTTTTTATCTAAGAATCCCAAGCTAAGACTGGCTGAGAAATGTAAGTACGAATATAAGACCGCGAACTTAGACTGCATATCTGGTAAAAAATTAAGGTTTTTAAAAATACTTTCCGTCCCCTTGGCTATCTTTGGCAAATATAATACCCTAGCACGATTGATTATTCGTGACACAAATACGAATGAGTTCTTTCTGCTTTAAGAAATCAAGAGAAGGAAGTGTGTGTGTATGTGGATAACCGGGGTTGGTGATATATATATATATATATATATATATATATATATATATATATATATATAGATATATATAATATAATTTAATATAATAATATATAATATTATATATATTATATACGGGCATGGTCGGGAAGCATATGTTTTGACCGTGACGTTTAGTACGTATATATAAGATTGATTTTTCCTGCCTTTCTTTCAAGGTAAATCCTCTGTAATGTATTCTCTCTAGGTCCGACGAAGTGTTGTTGGCGTTATCCAAACAAAAACACTTCCTCCTGAACCCTTTTTATCATAATTTTCCTGATTTTCTATATCTAATGCGGGAATTCGCCAATCACTTGGCGGCATCGCTATGTAGCGATACAACACGCTGGTCATTCACTTACACGGAATTTTGGTTTTTCGACGGAGGGGGTAAAAGGGCTATAATCCTCTCTAAGCCAACTTAGCATCGGCCGTGAGTTTTCTTTTCTTTGTCTTTTCCAGCTCTAGCGCAAATGAAAAGCGATTAGTACGTAATTGAAGTTTATTGACATTATTCCCACTGAAATATAAAAATACGTACTGGCACGTTAAAGAACAAGAGGTTAGTTAGATATAAAACGCACAAACTTTCATTCATGAAACAATGCACAAGTACCATATTCTAAATGAAAGTTATGTACAAAATTCTTACACAACAGACATGGCTGAAAATTCATCCGACAGTGAGAATGATGAAAACGAAAACGGGGGACTAACAAGGTAAAGACAATAAAGGAAGATATATATATATGTGTAATAAATCTGAATGGGTTGCCAGTAATTTCCTGTCCAAAGAATTCGTATTTGACAACGCTGGGAGTTTTATTACTTCGATAAACGGAAATCTATAAAAAACAGATGAAATTTATCGGTATCACCACTTTCTTAATCAAATTACCCTTTAGTCGTGTAAGTCGAGTA
>NC_061100.1:122209343-122244343 GCF_015104395.2 Macrobrachium nipponense
CAGCAAAACGGCGATAAAACGAAGGATTAAACACAGAGGGGCTGCAGCAGCTGACCAGCTGCTGCAGCTCTCTCTTGAATTTGTGTGCAAAAATATAAGTAAAAATGCAGCTTAATGGATCACCCATTCCTACACCTTCCGCCTGCATGTAAACTTCGTGTCCCGTACCGCCAACTCCATCAGCTCTTTAAAATCTAAGCGGTTAAATACGAAGCACACATTGTCCCGACCATTAAAGATAAGTATCGAAAATACAATCGATTTCCTCCTCTGTGGTATATTACTGAAGATTCTATATCAAAACTGGCCATGATCAGATCGGAATCTGTGATACAATGTTATTGGCTTCGTTGTCCCTTGTTCATGGTGAATTACTTTATTCATTCATCCCATGTGCCACGAATGCTATGGAAAGAACCCATTATCCACGAAGCTTTACCTGGAATTACTCTATTTCCAGATAAGGGTTATCTCGATAACCTCATCTCCTCCACTACCGTCTTACCTAGTGAAAAAACTGCCGAGGCAGGAAACAGATATCAACATTGCGACGTTGTAAGCTAATTGTCAATCTCCAGGAGCCGATTTCCAATTGAATCTCAGTGTGAAAATCCCGAGCCAGTGGCTCTCCGATTGTGCTCTAATCGTACATAATTTATTCTTTATTCCTGGAAACACATTAGTTATATTTGCTGTCAATCTTATCCAAGTCTTACTGAATGAAGAATTGTACGAGTGCTTTATTCTTATTTTCTTCGCTATAATTGTGTGCAATAAAGTCATATTTCGTAACCAATTAGTTTCGAGTGGCGAACTTTTTTTTTGTCCAGTAATTAATTGTCCACTTCATGTGATTCTGCTGTTTGCCGTTAACGTGACGGTAAGTGGTTATGCCAGTTCTTAAATTAATCTCTCTATTACATCCATCCCCTCCCGTCCTAAATATATATATCCCAGCAGGGGTTCCAGCAAGACACCAGGTCACATGATTAATTTATTGAAACGTTTCGTGCCCCAAGACATTTGCTCATCATCAGCCAGCAATTAAAATTTTATTTGTTTAAAAACATTAAACAAAATTAACGTTATAAAATACAAATATGAATTCACATAGAAATAGAACTCTTAACACAAAGCTAACTAGAAGACTACTTATCAGGTCAAATGAGAAGAGCAGAATGACAAGTGAGGACCGACCGAACTACACTTCAGGCCAACGAAAGCCGAGTGGCAGAGACGTACTAATTGTTTAAATTAGATGATAGGTGTTTAATGTAAAGTGACTTAAGTGTTGTTAGAAAGGATACTTAGGTTGCTGAGGTAAGGATAGAAAAATGTTTAAGATTCCTATGGAAAAAAAACAATTTTCTATCTTTACCTCAACAACCCAAACATTCTTTCTAACAACACTTGAGTCACTTTACATTAAACACCTATCACCTAATTTAAACAATTACGTCTCTGCCACTCGGCTTTCGTTGGCCTGAAGTGTAGTTCGATCCAATTTGCCAGATCTACCGAAATTTCATGAGATCTACTGAAATTTTGATAGATCTCATGAAATCCCGAATGACTGCTGTAATCTACTGAATTTTGAAAGGATCTCCAGAAAATCTCCAGAAATTATGCTTCCCGGCAGTTGAGAATCCATAAACGAAAGAATAGTGACATTTACAAGAAAACCTCTCAACAGAATACAACAGCTGATACCTCTAATGATGATGGTGAAGCTGATAATTAATATGTGGTTCATTTATAGATAATTTTTGTGTGAGCAAAATTATAATCAATAATTTAAGAAGTTATATCTGAATAATATTGAAAGTTTTATCTAGAGAAAAAGATTATATATTTTTTGTCTGTCCGTCTCCCGAATTTTTACCGACATCTCCATCTTTTTTTTTTTTTTATTGAATTTCTCCTGAAATTTCTTCTGCACCATCTGGCAACAGTGGTTCGGTCGGTCCTCACTCTTTTTGTCATTCTGCTCTTCTCCTTTGACCCGATATGTAATCTTCTAGTTAGCTTTATGTCAAAGAGTTCTATTCCTATGTAAATTTATATTTGTATTTTATAGTTTTAATTTAGTTTAATGTTTTTAAACAAATAAAATTTCCATTCCAGACTGATGATGTGCCAATGTCTTGGGGCACAAAACGTTTCAATAATATGTGAGCTGTTGTCTTGCTGGAACCCCTGTTGGAATGTGCAGCTGTCTGCTCGCCGTCACGTGTGTGTGTGTGTGTTTATGAACTTTAACTTCATGTTACAGAGCGAGTTGATATGCAGTTAACCGGAGATGCTTCAAGACGTGGTAGGACACTTAGTTCCTGGTCAATTCGTCGTCGATTAACTTGTTCCCGAACAATTCTTCGTTAGTCAATTTCGACCCAAGACAGAAATAAAGAAGAATAAAAACTAAATGCTTTTTTCTTCGGAAAGTTTTGAACAATTACTTTAAAACTAAAGTTGTCGTTGGACAGTTGTAGATAATTTTTTTCTTTTTTAAGAAATAACAGCGAATAGTTAGATTTATCCGGTATGCCTATCCAACGACAGGACTACCTGTGTAATAAATAACATTATTTGAACAGATAATTATATATCTGTAAATAGAACCCATGACCTGAAGGGTCATTGGTGAATTAGGAGCGTCCCACGTGACTATCACAAATCTAGATCACGCTGTGCAATGCCTGCAGTAGCCTGGTTTACGTTTGTTTGAAAACATCATCGATTCATTAATTTGTTAACTTTTCATAACACCTTCCATGGGAACCGGTTGACCTGTTAACCTGCGCCGGACACTTGTAACTTCCGAGCCGGCGGACTACGTATGTTTTTTAATGTGAATCGCTGAGATAGCTAATGTTTCGCTATCGACATGATGCTTTAAGAATTCAGTTCTATTCTAGTGATCAAACGGAACGGTCTCATGACCGAACTATCTCTCTTGTAATGGAGTTGAGAAATAAAGTTGTTTTACTGTTATCAACTTCTCCGTTTGAATCATCTCCCTTATTCTAAGAAGAACCACTTTACTAAGATACAACATAGGAGAGAAGAAAAGAGGAACCAGTAATGCTTACGAACTACAGTCGTAAGAAAAGACAACCAGTCTTTCGCCAAAGCGGAAGAAATTACAATGGTGGCAGCGATAAAGAAGACTAACTTTAACAAGAGCCGTATCAGCCGACCGAAGAATTTCAATCATCAGGGCCCAGCGATAAGTCAATAATAAACTGAGGAAACGGGATCTTCAATCAACGCAACTGTAAACATTCTATGAAGACGAAGATATGTCCTTCATCGAGAAGAATACAAGCATCAACATCGAAGTTTGAGTGACTGTTATCACATATCTCCAAGAATCAAAACCGGACACGGAGCAGCATCGAACATCAACAGAAAGAAGAAACAAATAAAGGAAACAACGCACGATCACAAGCAAGGACGTGGAGAGTAGGCCAAGAGGAAGCGACGCGAGGAAGAGAGGAGGCTGTGACGTCATCACGACATCGAACGACTTCCGACGCGAGAGAAGGAGAGGGAGGCTGTGACGTCATCGGATGTCAACAATCTATCCCCATATAAACCAGAGCTAAGTAGAACTTTTATCTATTAGGGTTTTTTCTCAGTGAAGTGTTGTTCATCAAGAGTTGATCGTCCAGTATTCTGGGGGTGAGTTATATAGTCTTAATCTTCATTAATTACAGGAATCAACCTTCAACTACGAGTTCTCGCCCGCAGACTTTTTTTTCTCGTTGTTGCTAATTGCTTTTTCTTCCAGGAGTTCTCTGTATAATATCTTTATCAAATTACCTGTATTAATAGTATCTTTTTGGGGGATTTTCCATTACTTGCAACACATTTATACAGTATATTGCATATGCGTTTACGTAGTGGTCGAGTGTATTCTTATAGATATTTTGATAGGACCGCAAGGAATAGGAGTGATAAGAAAAAAGTAAAAGTGAACATGGCAACTACTGCGGCTGGCAACCCGAATGTTGTGACGCTCGTTAGCGCGAGGTCAGCAATTGTCCCTTTTCAAGGTCGGGTCAATGGGTTCCTGCCTCAAAATGTTGAGGCATGGATCTCATCTGTAGACGCTCATTTAAATGCAAAAAGCATCACAGACCCAGCTGTACAATTACAGGAAGCCAAAAGCTTCATAGACTTTGCTAAAGGAGACGCAAGTGCATATCTAAGAGGTGTTTCTTTCCAAGAGGCGGCTACATGGACGAGTTCAAAATTAGGTTACGTGCCGTGTATGGCGGTGAAGAGGCTTTAGACGTAGTACTGGCTTTAAGAAATATCCTTAACCAAGCCTCTATGACTCAGCTTAATGTTGTCGAGCGGGCGGCGCTAATTGCCGACCGGCTAAATGAATATCAAGTAAGTTTAAGTAACTCCGGGTGGGTTACAAGTGCCAGAATCGCCGTGAAAGATTTTATCCGTCTCATATACCTCACGAGCATTACAGCCATGTTGCCTGAAGCTTTAGTGCGGTGTTTTGACAAAAAGCTGCAGCCCGACAGTACGGAATTAGATGTGTATAAACAAATCAAAAAACACATGTCTAAATGTACTGACCTTGATCCCTCGCTTACTCAAGTTTTTGCAAAAAATGAGAATAAACCACAACAAGTAAAAGTGGTCCATAATAATAATCAAGCTGCAGGGATGGTTTGTTATAACTGTAAACGACCAGGTCACATGATTTCAGACTGTCGGACGCATTTTTGTTCAATACATAATAGTTCCACTCATTCATATAATCGTTGCTTCTCGCGGAATCAACAGCAGAATCCTAAAAACACGCAAACAGTTGCCAATGAAAACAAAAAGAAGGGTCCTCAGTACTATAAAAAGAAACAAGCAAACGGTAATGCTGCTCAACAGCAGAAACAAACAAAACGTGCTTCAGGTACCTCTGTTCCTGGGCCGTCTAGCCAGAACTTGCAAGGTCAAACGAATTTTCAAGGAGTGCAAAACAAAGCAAATACCACGTAGTTAGCTCCAGGGGGGGAGAAGACGATGTTGGGTCATTCATATCAACATCTTTTGTATCAAATAATCAGTTTAATCATTTATCAGATCATTGTGAGGCAATCGATTTTCCTATGAAACACACGGCCGAATCCAAAAAATCTGTGCAGGTTCCCGTAGATTTGCAACAAATTCATGCAATTATAAGTCAAGATGAGTTACGACCAACCTTACATGCAGTAAATTTGGACCATAAGTCATTTACTTTGTTCTTTGATTCTGGTAGTCCACGTAATATCATGGATTTGAGGACTCATCATTTACTCTTTTCAAACTTCCCTATTGAGAAGTCCGGAGTAAGACTCGGGTATAGGAAATAATGAATTAAATGTGGTAGGAGTAACTCATGTTCAGTACAAGGTCGGTAAGCGCACGTTTTCCCGATACCTTTATCATTGTACAAAACATTAATATGTATCCCGCAGTAATTATCGGATACCCGTCTATGGCCAATCAAAACATTACATTAGCCCCTGCAAAACACGGCGTGTATATCAAAGGAAAATTCTATAAGTCTTCTGATACCCTAAAATCAGTTTTAGATAATAAGGAGACAGAAAGTGTAGTCACATATATCGAAGAACCAATCACTTGTCTCATGAACCAAGAAATAATCCACGCGACCCAACAGAATTCTCGCTCACCCGTAATATCAGCTTGCACGCAAACTCTCGAGCCGAACGTAACTTCGAACATATTAGTGCGTGTAAAGAAAATCTTGCCGGGATCTGAAATGTTAATCCTTTCCGACACTCTGAAAACACACAGATTATCCGTCACACAAGCCATTTATACTGTCGGCTCACGACAACAATGTAACATCGAAGTCTGTAATCATTTGAATACCACTTTAGTAATCCCCAAAAATCAACATATCTTGGATGTGGAAGTTTATAAACATCGCATTCTTACCGTAGCTTAGATCAATCACGCTCAATCAGTTGCGGATGAATCCCTTTTGCAATCTATAAAAAATAAAATCAATAAGGACATTCAAGAAGAAGAAATTCAGCAGAAATTTTTGAATCTTTTAACTGAATATCATGATGTTTTTTCCACTACGGATGGAACCTTAGGAAAAACGGATGTCATCGAGCATCAAATAAGGCTAAAGGACAAACAGAAAGTAATCTATGTACCTTCGTACAGACTTCCTATGAAATTCCAGAATGAGATAACTGAGGAAGTAGGTAAAATGCTAAAAGAAGGAGTCATTAGGAAATCAAACAGCCCTTATAATTTTCCGTTAATAGTAGTACCGAAAAAAGATCGAACTTGGCGGATATGCGTCGATTTTCGTCGCTTAAATGAGGAAACAATCCCTGACCGATTCCCAGTGCCATGTACTGACGATATTCTATCTTTACTAGGTCAGAACAAATATTTTACTAGTTTGGACTTACTAAAAGGCTTCCATCAGATTCCGTTGGAAGAAGAGAGTATCCCATACACTGCCTTCAGCACAGCCAGCGGACATTATGAATTTTTGTGTATGCCTTTTGGTTTATGTTGTGCTCCTATAACTTTTACTAGAATGATAAACATTGTGTTTGGAGACTTGTTAGGAGATATCCTACATGCCTATATGGACGACCTAGTAATCTTTTTAATACCTTAGAAGAACATCTACGTAAATTAGAGTTAGTGCTACAAAGACTAAGGCAGCATAACCTAAGGGTAAAGATAAGTAAGTGTGAATTTTTTAAAACAGAACTAGTCTACTTAGGTTTCACGGTGTCTAGTCAAGGTCTTAAAGTAGTCCATGATAAGGTATCGGCTATCTGTAACTTCCCGATACCTACAAACGTCAAGGGAATACAGCAATTTCTAGGGTGTAGCGGGTACTACAGGAGGTTCATTAGGAACTACTCCATCATAGCTGCTCCCCTAACCGATCTTATAAAGAAGGGCGTAGATTTCATATGGTCTGAAAAACATCAACAAGCGTTCGATAAATTGAAAGATGAACTGTGTAGTTCTCCTATCTTGAAATTTCCTGACTTCGGTAAGGAATTCTTTATTGCAACAGACGCCTCAGACCTAGGAGTAGGTGGTGTATTGCTTCAACAATATGATAAACAGTTTTTCCCTAAAGCTTTTTATTCACGTAAACTGAGACCTTCTGAAAGTAAATATGCAGTAATAGACAAGGAAGGGCTCGCTATTGTTAATTCACTAGTGCATTTTAAGTTCATAATATACGGTTATCCCGTCAAGGTTCTCTCTGATCATAAGCCCCTTACCGACTTCTTTAAAGGCTTTAGTCACAGCCCTAAGCGAACTCGGTGGCATATGATCATCCAAGACTTTGGCGCGAGGATCGGCTATTTACCTGGGAAAGCAAATATCATTGCTGACGCATTATCACGCAACCCCTCGTCATCTTGTACAGAGCCATTAGCTGAATTAATAGATATCTCAACCTCCACGCCCATTGTTAAAACTATATCTGAACAGGAAGATCTGGGCTGGAGTGCTGAACTATTACAGATGGAACAAAGAAAAGATCAGCAAATAGAAAAAATCATAAATGCGTTAAACGGAAATCCGAAGGAAAAGGAATATATAAAGTATAAGCAGCAGAATTATATAATCAAGGATAATATCCTGTGTAGATCCGTGACGAGGAAAACCCGCAACACACCACAGTTGAATAACAACAAGGTGGTGGTACCTATCTCACTCATACCCACTGTCTTAAAATGGTTGCATGAAAATCCACTGCATGGACACCCGGGTTTTTCCATCATGTCACAGAAAGCCAAATCTTTATTTTATTGGCATACGATGCTTACAGATATAAAAAAGCACATAGCTAATTGTCGCACTTGTCAAGAATACAAAGGGCACACGAAGACACCTGTCAGCCTAGGGGCTTATCCCGTGCCAAATCAACCCTTTGAAAGAGTACACTTAGATTTATTAACAGGGTTTTACGAGTCAGACAGAGGAAATAAGCACCTCCTAGTAATCATAGATGCCTTGACTCGATATACAGAACTGACAGCGCTTAAAACAAAAACCTCAGTCGAGTGCGCTAGGAAGTTTTACGAGTGCTACATTTGTAAACATGGAATTCCACACACAATCATATCAGACTCGGGCGGGGAGTTCAATAATCATTCCTTAATCCTTGTGTGAATTCCTTTGCATAAAGAAAATCAATACCATGATCTATCGCCCAGAGTCTAATGGGCTAGTGAAAAGGGCAAATCGTAAGGTTTTAAACATTTTAAGGGTCACCTTAGGGGGGACAGACCCCAATTGGGACATTGCCATACCTGCGGTACTAAGCACACTTAATCACTCATATCATGTGTCTATTAAAATGACACCGCACGAGGCACTGTACGGTATCCCAGCTAGAACACCTTTCCATGTATTAACGCCTACAACCAATTTATCAAATCCTCTAAAGGATGTTATGGATGCAAGCATAAGTCGATATAATATACTTCGTAAGAATCTAGAAGAAGCACAAATTATAATGAAAAGAAATCATGATAAAATAGCTAAGCCAACTAGAACATATGCCGTGGGCGATAAGGTATACATACAAGTATACGTACGTAAAGGTCTAAATTACAAACTGACACCTAAGTTTGAAGGCCCTTTTAACATTTTAGAAACATTAACGGCCAATAGATTTAGGGTTCAAAATGTATCCCAACCCACTGATATGAGAATCGTTCCATTGGCACATATCAGAATCTAAAGAAAGGTAGATGGAGTGAGGGAAAAATGGTTGTATTTATGAAACTTGTATAATAATTTATATATATATAAATCTATCATATTTGTATGTAAACATATTCTTTAACATGAGTTATTACATATATTTTACTCATTACAGGTTTCCCAAAATGAATCTGTTATTGTTAGGAGTGATATTGTTCATTCAGACATCTTTTTCGTGTGTAAAGTGCACTAAAACGAAAGAAATAGAATTTAATCATGGCACTATTATCGAAAGAACCCAGGACATTTTTATTACATCGAGTAATATAGTCATAGAAGTGGATATGCAGGCGATCTTTTTGCCTGAGGATGACGTCCTTAACCTAAAGAATGACCTGTTGAGGTTTGCTGTTTCGTTAAGGGAAATGCACCAACGTTATTTCATGCTAACTCAGAGATTTCGCTAGCTCAAACCCTAAGCGTCGCGGAAATGTTATCTTATGACTTGCAAAATAAAACCGCTGAGGCAGAGGAACTTGCTCGGGACTTGCTGATGTGGTCTGTGCGGCACAATATTCTCGAACGTCGCAACCCGCTTATTCTTGCTGGACTAAACATCTTGGGATCTGTTGCGAGTTTAGGCTTAGGAATTTCAAATCGCCTTAAGATAAATAATCAAAATAAAAGAATTGAGTTTTTGCAACACAAAACCGAATTAACTTTGTCCGAACTTCGCAGCCAGTTATCCTCAATCAATCAAATAATGAGTTTGGTGAACGAACATTCTAGTAATATCGATCAGATTATGGAAGTTCAACACTTGCTGGCTACGTTAGCTTATTATAGTTCGAAAATAGATCATATCCGTATCAAAATATTACATTTTATTGAGAAATCAAAGGACTATGTGGAAGCTATTACGTTAGCAACAAAAGGTGTGTTATCTCCACACCTTATGCCTATTAAAGATCTAACTTTAACTTTGGAGAACGGACGGGAGAAACTAGGTTATATTCCTTTATTAGACGCCCATAAAATAGAGTTTTATTATAGCCTAATATCAGTCAGCGTTGAAAATTATAGGATTATGATCACTATCCCTTTTGATTCTTCCGATGCTTGGCAATCATACAAAATAGCACCGTTTCCAACTTTCATGACGAATAACTCAAGTCCAGTAATATCCAATTTGACGGGACATGTTCTGATTTCTCCTGATAGGAAATCATTTACAGTCATTAAAGACTTAGATAAACTCACTCACTGTTCAGAAGCCATGAATAATAAAGTTTGTACAGCTGACTCTTTTGAATTCTATCCTATATCAATGGATTCATGTGAGTTAGGCATAGTGCTAAACGGTTCTCTCTCCCATACACGCGAAGGTTGTCTGAAGAAACTTTATCCCTTTTACAGTAATAAGTTCAATTACAGAATGAACAATGGCTCCTGGATCCGATACGACAAAGACGGTTTTCAAGTGTCATGCCCGGACGGGACCACCGCCCATTCCCAAGTCTTTGTAGCAGCTGATGGCTGTACAGGGACATCTACAAACTACACAGTCAGAGGGGTCAACACGATAATACGTGAGAGGACATTCTTTGCGAACTACACCTGGGCGACTACAATTATCCCATCACTACCTCTCCCATACAACGCGCGGGTGGCTCATCGTTTGACGCAACTGGCTGAGAAGGACCACGCGTTACCGACATATGCAGGAGGAGAAAATCTTCGTTACTACGTGCTGCTGGCCGTGTTTGGCGTTACGGCAATATTGATTATCGCCGTTAACATCTTTGCTTGGCGTAGGTTGAGGCGAACACAGAAGGATCTTCAAGGGAACGTTTTGCCGCGTCCAGACGAAACTCCTGTTGCGTTAAAAGCGTATACATTCAGGGCCGTCTGAAACTGGCCATTTCACCTGGTGCCTAGGAAAATTGTCTGGAATTGTGTTGTGTGTGAAAAGCAGTCTGTGCGCTGGCAATATGTAGGACAAGAAAGACTCCAAGCCTTTGCATTTTGAACAGTTAAAAGTATCTCTCGGGCACCTAATAAAATATTGTAGCCCAATATATATATCAATATGCTCCTAAAAGTATTTTTCGGGCACCTAATAAAATATTGAAGCCCTATGTATTAAACTATTGGTGCGTGTACGTACCTGGAATCTATATCTGTGCACACTTATACTATTATACAATTATATTTATATATTACAAGGAGTGACAAGTACTCTTTAACAATTATCCATGATCATGTTTGTATTTTGCCCAGTAACCGCTATTCTTAATCAGGTTACCTATTACCATAATCTTCATGTATACATGTTAACCTTTTGATTTTTTTTGGTACCTAATAATCATTATTATCAAACATGGATCTATATTTTCCATGCATTTCTCTTTATTTATGAATATGTCCAAAAGGGTATGTAACAGGACCTTTTTATGCATTTAATCACTTGTTATGATTATATCTAAATATATGTTACGAGCACACTCCTAAGAAACCATGTTTAAAGTAACTTTTGTTATTCAAGGCTTGAATGGTAGCTGTCCGAGCCTAATGTAATAAATAACATTATTTGAACAGATAATTATATATCTGTAAATAGAATCCATGACCTGAGGGGTCATTGGTGAATTAGGAGCGTCCTACGTGACTATCACAAATCTAGATCACGCTGTGCAATGCCTGCAGTAGCCTGGTTTACGTTTGTTTGAAAACATCATCGATTCATTAATTTGTTAACTTTTCATAACACCTTCCATGGGAACCGGTTGACCTGTTAACCTGCGCCGGAAACTTGTAACTTCCGAGCCGGCGGACTACGTATGTTTTTTTATGTGAATCGCTGAGATAGCTAATGTTTCGCTATCGACGTGATGCTTTAAGAATTCAGTTCTATTCTAGTGATCAAACGGAACGGTCTCATGACCGAACTATCTCTCTTGTAATGGAGTTGAGAAATAAAGTTGTTTTACTGTTATCAACTTCTCCGTTTGAATCATCTCCCTTATTCTAAGAAGAACCACTTTACTAAGATACAACGTAGGAGAGAAGAAAAGAGGAACCAGTAATGCTTACGAACTACAGTCGTAAGAAAAGACAACCAGTCTTTCGCCAAAGCGGAAGAAATTACACCTGCAATATCAAACTTCAGAGAAAGGAAAAAAAGAATTAGTCGATCAGGAAAATTATATGTACACAAAAATTAAGCAGATTGCTGATGGATCTAGGATATATTGGAGGCGCGAAAATCGCGCGATCAAGGCGAGATTTCATACATATGAAAGCTATAAAGAACATAGGAAAACTTGGATCCAGTATCACGCTTCAACTGTAGCAGAGGTAAGGTTTCAAATATCAAAATTAAGTTTATTTTATTTCATCTCGTGGTGCCTCTTGCTCAATTATCGCTAGTGGAGTCCACTTTTTCCTATCATCTCAACGAACTGACTGAAAATGAATTGTCTTGACGACGAATTGTCGCAAATATCCCGTTTGCGCAGCTTGATAGAAAGAAATATTAGTCGTTGAAAGCAAGCCGATTCCAGCTATCCCGCCGCCGCCCCACCCACTTACAAATGTTGGTTTTACATTCCTACCTTGACAATGATGAAAAATGTTTGCAATATGACAGCGGGATGGAAGATTCAAAACGCATTTTAATATTTGCAAGTGACAAAGCACTTCGACAGTTAAAACGATACAAGAACTGCGCGGCTGGTAAAGCATTCAAGGCTGCTTTAGTATATTTTTTCCGGTTCGTATACGTAGTGCAAACTCAAATGAATAGTTGCAATGACCAACGATTGCTCGCACTGCTCTTTGACGAAAGTCAAAACACATATAGTAAACTTTTTGACAAAATAAATAAATTACTGCAGAAAGATGGTCCTGAAAATATAATTACGGATTCCAAAAAAGCAGCCCATAATTAATGGATTTCTGGAATCGTTTTCCGGGTCGCATTTGTCATGCTGTCTGTTTCATTTAGGACAAAATATGTATGTTACAAGCATATTGTGCGAGAAGGATTGAAATGCGGATATCACAAAGATTATAATTTTAGTCTAAAAATGCGCTGTTTCGTTGCCCTTGTCTTCTACCGAATGGCGATGTTATAGTTTGATATGAACAACTTGTAGATGATTATATTCCAATTGTACTCTACTTTGAAAATAATTCCATTGGAGTAACTATGGGAAGAAGACAAAGGAGCCGACGCCTTGAACCTCCCTTTTCATTAACCTTATGGAATGTTTGCGATCGATGTTTGTTGGGGATTGCCCCTTCTACAAATAATTTAGAAGCCTTCTACAGCGCGCCGAAACTCGCGGAATATTAGCCGTCCAAATATCTGAAAATTATTGATGTGCTTCATTGTGAAGGAAGGTTTGCCAGTGCCAAATTGCAGAAATCTACCCAAGGAGAACCAGTCCAAAAGAAAGTGTACGAAGATATGAACCTGTGTATAAAAAAAATGAACCTGTGTATAAAAAAATATGGAAAAATATGATTCAAACCAAAAAATTAATTTTCTAAAAGCAACTGCTCACAATCTTAAATTTTGATTTTTAATGTCTATAATGATCACTTGGTTCTTGATTTGAACTTTTCAAAATACAGATATTTATAAATACAGATGTTTGAGTTCCCATTTTCTTATCATCTCGACTAATACTCTGGGACGACCTGACCGGACACCTGTAGTGGTCTTGCAAAAGTCAATTGGGAAAAACTTCGTTCAAGGAGTAGACTAATTCAACGTTATTCCGTACTTCTAATCATATGATTCTTAAATTTTAATTAGATTTCTGTCAATTGGGGAGGGGGGGGGGGGGATGGAAGGCAGTGTATTAGAAATCAATTTTTGACCATCCTTCCAAAGAAACAAAGATGGCAGTAGTTTTTTCTATGCTGTTTTTTGTATTACCGTTACTTAACCCTTCTGTAATGTCTCACGAATACGCTCATAAAAAAATGTATCTTACACTTATTGTTTTTACTTAGGCCTATGGTTGTGAAACCATAGGCCTAAGTAATAACCATTTTTTTTACTCAGAATTCCACGGTAACAACAATGAATGAGTAAAGATATAAACTTTTGCAATGACTAGGAAAGTCGGTCAATTTAGGGTAATGCCTATAAGTACTTACTGAGCTGTGAAAGGTCCAACAACTTGGAATCTGCTTCGGCGGCCGTGGGAGAAAACAATTTTTCATGGTCTCCTGACTGTCTAGCATTTATAGATAAACTTCCAAGCGAGTAGCCAAGTAATCATATAAAATAGAACGATGCTATTCGGATATGTTACATTCAACCAAACATTATTAGGATGCCTATCACCTGCATGGGGCTTCCGCCAAATTTATAAACTTGAATTGGTATAAATATGCAGCACCTTTTTTGCTAATGAAATATTCTACTTCCATAACACTAAACCTTGTCTCCAAACTGGTAAAATATTTTGCTGTCAACCGAAACCTCCAAGCTAAATAACTAGGGTATTAACCGGCATGTATCCACCTTTGTAAAAACCAGGGTAAACTTATACTAAGTAAAGCAGACGGTCGAACATACATGAGTGTATATAATACTTTGATCGCCGGATGGCTAGTAGTAAACACGGCGTCCCAAGGAGCTTTGGCCAAGTATTACTTACTATAAGCACCTCTTAAGAGGTGGATACGTGTACCAGAGAACTAATATAGCAGGATCATAATATTGATATAAATCAGACCATAGGCACCATTATCTTTTCAAGAAGCTCTTCAGTATCTCAAAGCGTTTTTTCCACATTGATCTACGGCAATGATAATGAAGATACTTGCTGTTTACCAGGTGACAGTTTACTGGTCAGGGGAGGTACAGGGAGCGGGTATGCCGTCTATGGCGACGCTATGTTTATTAGGCAAGGTCTGGATAGACTGGCAGGTAGGCTACGGTGTGTATCTCTTGTGAACTTAGAGCCTACTATAGATGTACTTCAAAGGAAAAAGAGGATGATAACTTACTTTAAACCAGACGAACTTATGGAATGCTTTTTCTTGCCTTGCTGTTATGTTCCCCGTCGTATGAAAATAAACTTGGCAGGGAAAATAACACGGACTGTGTGACAGACAGCGCCTGCGCGTTGTCGTCGGGTTTCCACTTTCCACAGTTGAGTTGGTTCTTCTGTCATTGCCATTTCCTTCAACATTTCTTTTCTTAAGTTCTTTACTCCCTTGGCACATGGTTTAGTAAATTATGATAACACTAATGTTGACGGCATTAAAATATTTTTAAGATGTCAACAGAGATCACTAGGATAGTGAACTGCTCTAATAATTTTCATTATAACTTAAACCGTTGACGCCATTATCTTCAGTAACTTTTTTTTTTTAACTGTAAAGCCCAGCAGAACAGACATACGAAGCAAGAAATCTGTCGACATTTCACAAATGATACACATACCTACTTTTAGAAAAGGCAGTACACAATAAATGGGGAAAATCGAGACAAAAAACAATTAACGAACTGAATACCAACCTGATTATTAGATAATTAGACATTGGCCCGCCTATGACCACATACTTGGCAAGCGATGCGCGGTGTCTGGCTTGGCAAGTATGATGTCATTGATGTGGTTGCCAGGCGAGTCTCATGTGGCGGCCTGTGAGCTTTGTTCTCTTTGCACTTCTCAAGTGCATATTTGCTTTTATGAAAACTGACTTGATCCGTCTTTTTACCCGGCGACATTTGGTAGAGTACTCAGGCCTTTAACATAGACACACACACACACACTCATACACACACACAAACACACACTTCTCAAGTGCATATTTGCTTTTATGAAAACTGACTGATCCGTCTTTTTACCGGCGACATTTGGTAGAGACTCAGGCCTTTAACATAGACACACCACACACACACTCATACACACACAAAACACACACACACACATATATATATATATATATCATCATCACACATATATATATCTATATATATATATATATATATATATCATATATGTATATATTATATACTATAATATATATATATATATATATATATATATATATATATATATAAGATTAATATATATAATATATATATATATGGGCTTGTGAGTAAAATTCAAAGTGCTGATTGTCTGTAATTCTAGACAAATTAATTTTTTAAACTCTATTACAAAAGATATAACATTTTTCATAAACTAACAAATGTGAATGAAGGCCTCTGGCTGAGGAAGCTTAAGGAAGTGTTGTTGGATGTTCCCAGTTATCCTTTAAAAGTTACGCATTTTCCAAGTGCTGATGGAAAGTGTAGTGCAGGGGGTTTCAATCTGGGGTACGCGTACCCCAGGGGGTAGTACGCCCAGGGTCTGTCGGGGGATTCGCGCTTCCCATAGCTCTCGAATGAATGTTAGATGCCGACCTTCAATGTGCTTTAGCAAAAACTGTTCCTCGGCCAACTAGGATAGTTAATGAAAAGTTTCAGCAATTTCATTAACTAACTTTGCTACTGATGTAATAAAAATGTATTTTGTTTTGGCAGCTCAGTAACATAACTTTGCAAATTTACTGCATAGCCAGGGGGAAATAATTATAAAAAAATGGTCTTTATTTTTTATGAAAATCTTTATATTAACAATATTATCGGTTATGTCAGAAGAGTTATGTACTTACTTCCCTTCTGTACAGATTTTTCCGAGTTGCTTTTATTTTCCACGTTATACAAAGTGAAGGGGGTACATTAGTACTACATTAAAATGCCCGAAAGGGTACGTGGGGACGAGGGAAAGGTTGATACCCCTGGTGTAGTGTGTATACCTGCTGACACCTGGGAGTGATGGATGAACTTGCTGTTTTACCTGGATTTGTATCTATGGCAACATGTTCATACTTTATAAATCTATGCCAGATATGCAGGTAACTGAAAGACAATCATGATCTTAATGAACCAATATTTTTTGGCATTTTTATTGAATTTACATATAGAATTAAAAGGTAACTATTAAGACAGTCTGGATAGAAATATCACGTTAATCATAATGACTATGAATGTTATAAAACTCTAAGAAAATTACATCCTCTGAAGAATCGCACAACAAAATCTGTTAATTACTCTAATTATAAAATTTCTATAATATTGGCATCCAGTCCAAATGAGTACAACAAATATAATCTGAAACACATCATAGTTACTGAACACATAAATGCATCGTTATGAAGACTAGTGTGAGGAAAATGCAGAGCTGAGGAAAGCTTTTCAGAGAGAACTTAAATATTAACTAATATTCTGCATTATATTTTGCCTATTAGATGCATCTTTAAATGTCCTCTTAATAACGCTTATTATATTTACTGTTAAGAATGTGTTCAGTGCAGTGGCTATTATCAACAGTGCGTAAAAAAGTTATACAAATAGTCGTTGTTTTGGTCCAAACTAATCCCTTTCACCAGTCTTTCAATGCAGTAAAGATTCATCTTTGCAAATTTTCTGAAAATTAACGCTAACCCGCGCGCCTTTTGGAATAGATTTGATGCTTAACTCAATCTAGTGTCCCCGCATCATACCCGGTCACAAATACATGGACTCAAACATTATGTCATTTCAAAGTAGGGAGCCAAATGCCCAACTGTCTACGCATTATATCAAGACAGAAATTAACTAAGTTTATAAATAGCCCAAGCTGCTGCGCCAGACAGTAAATCATAAACCAAATCTAGTGCAACGACGTGGTGAATGGGATGGAAAGTCTACACTGACATTACACAGAAATGACGTTATAAAGCACCACGTAACATGGTTCATTCAAGCTTTTCTTTTCATTCCTATATTGCTCTACAAAATGAAGAAAATACTAGAAAAGCTAATACAACTGACCACCAGTATATGACTTGCTCGTCTTTTTCATGATTCCATCGCCCATATTCCATTCACAATACTGCTTGACCAATGGAACTGCTATTGTACTTCCACTTGGACTTGAAGTCTCAATAAGTATCGGAACTTAGTGAATGTGAGGAGAGCTCCGGGCCCACCAACCACAGTGATCGATCACCCAGGCTTCCTTCCAGGCATTTCAACTCTAGTGTGACCTCGTTATGAAGGACTTCCGTTAATACTGCTAACATTTTGGCCACAGTAGCTTCAGCCTTATCCTTTCAGTATTGGCGCAAATATAAGATAACTAGCAATTTTTCTGTTCTAACAAAATGCAAAATCCTATATGATCTTAAAAACGAAAATAGTGCCCCATGTAGCCTACTTCTATGCAAAGAATTCCAACGCCATGGTTTCATACATGGTTAACTTATCACAAGAGAGATTTTACTTACTAAAAAAATCTTACGACCAAACTGAAGCTCCCCAAGGCCTAACAGAACTTCCTGAAGGCTAGTTTTATGTAACGAAGCCAATGTATGCCCTCAAACCAGACGCTCGTTCTTCAAAGAGACTTATTCTCATCTCAAACTGATTTCCAGTTCATCAGCTATTCACTCTGAATTAGGCAGCGCTGTATCTTACACAGCTCGATTGGTAATGACGCCAGTTTTATCAGGACACTCGGGTTAGCAGCCTAGCAAAAAAGTCTTTGAAACTACTTTGCTGGCCGTCTGTTACAACACGAAGAGATGTTGAATGTTACAAATATTGTTCTTTCAGGGGATTCCTCACACACCTGTCAGAAAAATTTTATGAGACAGTGCCACAAGAAGCTCCGGGATGTACACAAGGTCTCTGATTTTACAATGAATTTAATGAGTCGAGAGAAAAAGACACTTAAAATTAAGACCATAATAAAGATGAAACTTGACTTTCGTATACGACTATTTCACTATAGAATGACAAACTCTGGTAGTATTATAATGGTCACAACAGAAAAAATACTTGGGAACTTCACAGTATGGTGACAAACACAGGTACCATTACAATGACAACGACAACAAAATGGAATATGTCACTATTCCATGGCATTGTGGCAAGCGATGCCATGATTATAATAACCATGTCACAGAATGTTTTGCAAATTCTTTTTCCAATGATGATCTGTTATCTTTTTTCAATTAAACCGACAGACACGCAAAACCTATCCGTCCACTTCAATCTATAAATGAAATAGGAACTAGTTACTTTTAAAAATATCTTTCAGAAACTTAAAAATAGTTTAACTACATCAATATTAACACTGATACAATTAAATTAATTATATCAATAATGAGGTTTCCTTTTTTCACCATGATAAAAACAACCATGGACACTTAACTTAGAATTAAAATAACTCTTTTTGACAATCTACATTTCACATACTTTGTGCATACGAGTTTACAAGTAGTGAGGAGTTTAACAATAACACTGGGAATTATCAACAGGAGGAAATTCCTGAACTTACATCATATTACGCATACATAAACATTCAAGTTAAAAAAAAAACAGAGGTCATCTTTATTATAGATAAATTAAGTTTTATCCAGCAAAAAACAAATATCTTGGTTCTTAAACTAATTCAATTTCAATTTTGTAAAATTTTAACCAAATTTTTAGCACACCACTCTGCAAAAACTTCCATCTGTTTTTATTACTCTATCTCAACCATTAATATTTTTGACTTTCGCACAAGTTGCTTCACTTACTCGCCAACAGAACTACAACTTGAATTGCTACAGGAACAAGCTCACTAAAGTCTTCTTCAAAAAGGATCTCTCCTCATAATTTCCTTACCTTCGTCAAAGCAAATGCCTTACATACCAACGGAATATGCACTAGATACAGAAATGTTCATTGCTCACTAAAAGAGTCTGTCATTTATATAACACTGGCAGAATGAATGCGATATAAAAACAATTTCACAGCATTTGTTTTTACCTCTTCAAAGAGGAGCTTGATACACAACAGTTCGCGTCACAGCACATCGTAGACAATCAAATCGCTGCAACGCCAGTTCACTTAATCAGTCAAATCACATCACAGTAATTTCTTTATGCAGGGTTACAACCTCACTATGCACCACTGGTTATAACCTGTAGCATGTCTTCACAATCAACTACGTAAAGTACTTTCTCACATCAAAACACTCTTATTAAAATGCGTCGATTAAAACACTGGTCGAAAAACTCTCAACCAATCTGTAATGGCACCAACTGTCCGGAATATGAGTAGTGTCTTTTGGTGCAACGTTCTAAGCAACTTGTTACAAGTCATAACGTTTCATATTCCTCGGGGGGGGATAAGGTGGCAGTATTGTACATGGTTCGAAAATGTTATCACTAGTCACCACCTATGTGTTACAAAATGCCCGGGCAAAGGAATGCCCAGGCTATGACCACCACCACGAAGAAGGTCAATGGCGGACTTTGAACTGATGTGCCGTGGCTGTAGAATGGGCAATACGGGCACTGGAAAGGAAAATGGAGGAGATTTAAGCAAAAATGTAATTGTCGATGAAATTCCTCACGTCTGTGATCAGGAATTTGTAATAATACTATGAATGTAAAAAATACCTTGCAAGTAAAATTTGAAAAACTAGTACTTGAAAAAAGTATTTTAATTGACATCATCAATATGAAAGTAATCCCCATTAGTAAAAGTTCACAAAAGAAATCATCATAAATATAAACATAACATACAGCAAATCAGAAACTAAAGAAAATTAATTGCAGCAAAATTCTTGTTCATGTGAGTCAGAACAGCAATATAATATTCATTTTGTGTACTACATACATTCGTGTTAATGAATATATTCAAATTGATTTAAGGAAGATATATTAAGAACTCATACAAGCTTTGTTTGTCTAACGTAATACATTCCATGAAAGGCGGAATGCCTAATTTCGATTGAACCGCATTTAACGCTGGCTCTAGTGAAATATGTCCTGTGGAATGTTTATATTTGTAACAAATTCTGACTGCTGTGAGTATACGAGTAAATGTATGAAATCACACAGAGAAATGGAAGGTAGATCGAAGAAAGGGATATTCAATTTGGAATTTCATTATAAGAAGGATGAGGGAGACCAGAAAGCGTTCAACTTAAGCTTGTCAAAAGCGTTACAGCAAAACCGTCTTCAGAATCAGAAATGGGAGGGCGAGATGAGGTTAAATGATGAACTATCTCACTTTATCTATTATTACTATTATTATTTTTGCACTGGTTTTACACTTGACTCAACAGTTAAAAATCCCGTGTGCGGAACTGACCGACGTGGTTTCATTTTGCGTTTTTCTTTCAGTGCGGCGGTTCGTAGCTGGAAAAACAAGACAGTTAGGAAGGAGAACGGGAATTATTCCTCTTTCAGTATCACTTCCCCTGAATGCATTCTTACACTCGTAATGAACCAAACGGAGGACCGATTCAAGGGCAGTTACGTGTCACCAGTCGGTTTCTCCATAGCAATAAGCATATCTCATTTCTCGTCGTCTGTGATCTTGAAAGGACAATGCCCTTGAAAAAAGCCCACCGCAAGATGCTTTAATAATCCTCCCCTTCCATCCCTTCTTCGGAGAAACTTGATCGGAGTTAGTGCGTGCGTGCGTGTGCGATCGAGCTGGATGATCGGGACATGTGACAGCCGACGGAAGGAATACCGAGCGCGCGATCGCGGTTACTCCTTCGCGCAGCGCCGTCGGGGAAGCACACTCAGCGCCTACGTCGGTCGGTCAGCGGTTCCACCTCTCGGTCAAGGTAAATCACGACGGCTTCCTGCAATGACTTTCATGTGCAACAATCTGCTTTTGATTTCTGTTTTGGACATTCATTACGCACGCATGCCTCGCATTTTCACTTGTTTGGTAGCGCGCCGTTCTTTGACATATTTCACCACCTTCGGTAAAGTTACATAAAGCATTCATCTGTACAGGCGGTGACTGATTTTGTTTTTTCTTCAAGTTTCCTTCCTGGAAACATTAAAATGCTATACATAACTCTCAAGAGAGCAATGCTGGAGGTGTTTGCTAAACGAAAATGAGTTGATTAGGTTCTGAAATGGAACTAGATGTGAATCTAGATTTTATTTAAAATTTTTTTCTTTTTACTTTCGTAGAGGCATGCACTCTGCTAGTGCTTTCAAGCTGCAATTATCAATATTGTTTTCATTGCTATGAAGTACACAAATGAAAGAAATAAACTCAAGAACCTAAACTTCACAAACGAAACAGATAAGAACTGTAAGTTACTCTCCCAAACCTTTTGATAAAATGAATCCGAGAATGGGGTATCAGAATGGAGTCAATGCAGCACACTGGTCCTCCACCAGGAAATGATTACATTTCAAAGGCTTTTATTGGCTCCAGAAATGAACTTCTTTACAGAGTTCTCAAGGACAAGGAAATTCTTGAGAACTAAATATGACCACAAGGTTAAACTTGTATTTTCTAACTGAAGGAAAGGTCTTTCCTTAAAAACGCAATTTGTCTTCCCAGTGGACATTGCAAGTCAAAGAAATTGAATGTTATATTAAGAAATTTAGAATTTATAAATAGACTTATACTACGTAGATGGCAAGAAATTCTCTCACCAACCACTCGCATGTTTTGTAAATTAGAGTTACTTGTGCATTGCCAACAAACAAGCATCAGTTCCGTAAAATAAAAAAAAAATAAAAAAATCCCTTCAATGGAACGTCGTTGAAAGCAGCCATGACAGGAAGTGGGCTCTCCACTAACGCCTAATCCGATTTTCGAGACGACTTCTCAAATGGCGTCTAGTGGCCCGTCCTTCTCTCGAGGACTTTCCCCCTCTCTACGGAATGAATCGTCGGAAGGGGAACCTCGAATAGCCGAATCTATTCCAATGAAATCGGAGAACCGGCGCCCGCATCAGGAAATGAGAGAATCTGATAAGATTCGCTTTGAATCACCCATCTGCATGCAATCATTTTGCTTCTATTGGCGTCTCAGGCCTCATTGTGATCCAGTGACCCGCACACCTGATTCCTAAATAGGTTACAGTTTTTACTGTTTCTTTTTTTTCTTGTTTTGGGAGGGGAAAAGAGGTCGCTAACCTAACCTACACCAACCGCCCACATTAGTTCAGGAGGGCTTAGGTGCTGATCAAAGCAATGTTGGCAAATTCCACAGGTTAAGAGACTATACTCTGTTTTTTTCCATCTGTCCATCCGCCTGTGGTGTTTGCGCATGGTAACACTGCGTCCCGGTCTTTAAATAATGTCATATTTCGAATATTAACGGTGTAATTCGCATACAGTTAATTATTAAAACACTTTTCAGTTGCAAATGTACACCCAGATATCCTTTTATTTACCTAAAACTTACACATAGCACAACTATTTAAAGCCTGGGACGCAGTGTTACCATGCGAAAACATCACAGGCGGATGAACAGATGGAAAAAAACAGAGTATAGTGGTGTACAGTGTGATGCTACTTGTTACTGCTTGGCATTTATTAGTGATCAACCATCCAATTACTGACCAAACCAGCAGTGCAGTGAAATGTGGGTCTAATGTCTAATTAAGCAGGTCCTGTCAGCATGGGATCTTGTTCTTGACGAAGTCCGTAAGAATAGAGAGCCTTGTAAAATACGATTCAGTCCTTAATGAGCGTGAATTGACAAGAACAGAATCATTATTCTTTAGTTGTGAAATTTCCAGGGGAGAGAACGTGACCCTGAATTCCACTACAGACGAAGAAGAAAAAAAAAAAAATTTCTGTAAGCCACGTGAAAAACACCAATAGCATAATTCAGCTCGACTCCCTTCCACCAACAGTAAAGATCATACCAAAGGGGTATATTATTATTATTATTATTATTATTATTATTATTATTATTATTATTATTATTATTATTATTATTATTATTATTATTACCTTATGAGCCACATAAAAATGGCAGTAACCTTCATATCATTACTGTTTTACAAGTTAAATAAAAATCTACAGTATTCTTCAAGACAGTCTGTCACTGCCGCATCCTCTTATTACGAAGAACATACAGTTGATATGCATTATCTTCTTCACAAGTTTGTGACAAGCAAATATTAGGTTCATTACTTGTCGACTGTTACAAACAGGAAAAAATAAATTAACAGATGTTCACTGCGTTTTATACAGTAGTTTTCTGCTGAACTTCCATTAAAAGCGGTCCATGAAAGTTTGGCCAAATTACATACAGAGAGAACGATTAAATTACCATCTTAAATCAAAGAATCATACGATATAAATGCAAGGTCTTACTATTGAACCTATCGTTGTCTAAATCACCATACTTAATCTTCCCTGTCTCATTTTGGGAAAAAATAAATTGTGATATCCAATTAAAAAGTGAAATACAATGACATCCAATCTATTCAAGTTAAAATCAAAGGAAACAAATATAAAACGCAGCTAAAGTAAGAGTAACTCAAGAGTTGGTTTTAAAGCGGTGAAAAACACCTTTACTACTACTACTGCTACCACTACTAATAATAATAATAATAAAAATAATAACTGACTCAGCTTCAGAAAAGGGGAAGGTAATCTTGAAAAGGACAGATAAATACCGATTTTAGGATGAAAATGCAACCGCAAACGTGATAAACGCTGAATGATGAAGGCGAACGATGCCAGAAACACTGGGCGAAAGAGACAAGAAAAAGACAGTAAGAGATGATGTACAGGTTGTAACGTAGGGGAAGGGAGGAAAACGCCTGGAGCAGACCACATTAAAAAAGGATATATTCCGTTTGAATGGTTTCAACGAAACGAAATGGTTAACGATGAAATATAAGACCTTGTTAAAGAAATTTAATAGAAAGGAAGGCGTCAGAGATAAATATATGTGAAAAGACGTTCCAGTGACAGAAGAAAGGAAGTATGTAAACTTTCCCAGACAGGAACCAGAAGGAACATTTCAAAGCGTTGTTGCTATATAAAACTAAAAATAAAAGGAATGTTTTAAAACCTTGGTAGAGGCATCTGACAGAAGCACAGATTAAGAAAATACTGACAGGGAAGTCCCCAGCATAGGAAGGTTTAGACACCAGCATAAATACATTCCATTAACGAGTGACACTGGGATACAGGAAATAGCAGATGGGCGTTGACTGGTAAACCGTATTGGTAAAGGAAAAGTGTGATACTAGATGTTTTCTGTAGAACAAATATATCGTTGAAAATTGGCCTACATTACGCAACTTTAAACCTATCCAAGTCTGGAAAAAGGTGTGTGGAATACTGAACGTATAAAGTAAGAAGCCTTAAATGGAATACATGATGGATAAAACTGTAAGACTCTTAACACGGTTACTATACATATAAAGTGTTAAAGGATAAGAATGTAATACAAAAAATGCCTTCTGGTAAAAGAAATTTATGGCAGAGGTCTGGGTGTGGAAATATTTATACAGGGATGGAAAAATTTATGAAGATCCAAAGAGAGACGAGTCCCTTTTAAGATGAATCTATCAAACTGTGAACACGATGATTAACTTCTTTATCCATATCATCCTCAGCATCTATTATCGAGCCCAGATACTGAAACAGTCTCTTGATGTTCACTTCTCCCAGCTTATCGTGGCTTGCTGTTCATCATCCGCCCCTTTTGTCATATACTCAGTCTTTGTTCTACTTATCTTCGTCCCCTTACCTAGTAACGCATATCTCCACCTGAATAGGTTTCCTTCCAGCTTTTATCTAGTTTCTAACATCAAAACAATGTCATCAGCGGAAAACAGGCACCAAAGGGGCTCTTGTCTTACATCTTCGGCCACTACATCCAGCAAGTTTTTTTTTTTTTTTTTTTTAAACAAGGGGCCTCAGCTTGAATCCCGGGTGTAGTCCACTTAACGTACTTAACACGGTTGCTATTTCGTTCTGTGCATTTCACTGATAACTCGCATACTTTTCTGGTGCCTCCCTCTCCCTCAAACTCGTAATTCATATGGTCTTTACTGACCAAGACAACATGTATGATAAGAGTACTCACAAGAAGTCTGGAGAATTCTGAGGGAGCGAGAAGCACCAGAAAAATTGGTGAGTTGTCAGCAGAATGTACATAAATTTATTTAACAATAACAGAGGGAGGTACCGTAAGGATGACCAGCTGCTTCCAGATAAAGGTAGGACTACACCAGGAATTAGCGCCGAGCCCCTTCTTGTTCAATATCGTGCTGGATGCAATGACGTGGATGGTAGGGAAGAGGCAAGTTGATGCATATTCTATGCTGATGGCACAGTTTTGATAACAGAAACCAGAGAGGAGCTATAGAGAAACCTGAATAGATGGAGATACGCGTTAGAGAGTAGACGACCTGCAAATCACCATTAAGCTGGGAGAAGTAAATTAAGTATATCTTAGTTTTACCAGACCACTGAGCTGATTAACAGCTCTCCTAGGGCTGGCCCGAAGGATTAGATATTTTTACGTGGCTAGGAACCTGTTGGTCACCTAGCAACGGGACCTACAGCTTATTGTGGGATCCGAATCACACTAAATCGAGAGATGAATTTCTATCACCAGAAATGAATTCCTCTGATTCCGCGTTGGCAAGCTGGGAGGAGAATGAACATCAAGAGATGTTTAAGTATCTGGGTTCGATAACAAATCCACAAGGAAATATTCATGAGTAGATTAACCATCGAATTCAACCCGGACGGAATAAATGTGACATTCTGCGACCCAGAATGTCCCAATTAGTCTGAAGGGGAAGATACATGAAAAGTGGTGGTAAGATCAGCAATCTTGTACAGCCTAGGAGTGGCAACACTGGAGAAATCAGAACAAAATAAGTTGTAAGTGACAAGTGGATGAGTTGAGTGACGAGAAGAGAGAGGATAAGATGTGAATACACCAGGGGATCACCAATAGCCGCTGAAATGTCACAAAACCCCAAGAGTCAAGACTGAGGGGGTTTTGGGGGATGATGGGACAAAGGTGATGATGAGCATATTGCAGGAGATGTCATGGAAATGGAAGTGAAAGGGACACGAAGGTCTAAGAAAAGATGGAGAGACTGCATTCGGAAAGACAGGAGCTGCCCTGATAGATATATCCTATTTATACATAGTGTGTTTATCAATTCTGCAAACACGTTAATCAGTTTACCAAGTCAATTCAAACATGAGTGCTTTATGAAACTTTTTCATTCGAGAAACATCTGATTCTGCAGAATATGTAAACTATTTAAAGCTGAAAGAGAGGGAGAATGAGATTAATTTCACCTAATCCCTACGAAAGAGGGCCTGAACACGATCTTAATCATTATCGCGGTGATCTTGAAATTTTAAAAGCTCATCAGAAAAGAAGCCAATTCATGCCTTCAGATTACTTTTGTTCGCAGTGTCTTGGGCTTAAGACCACATGGACAGAAATCTTGTAGCCCGTAACATAACTGACAGGTGAATGGGGGCTGCTGCATCATCCGTGTAGGGAGGGGGAAAAAAAAAGAGAGAGAGAGAAAAGAAAAGGGGGACACAGGAAAGCGGACAGTAATGCGGCTTTGCGTGATCGGAGTCACGTTGCGGACTAGGGTTTCATCCAATGCAGAGCTTTCCAACTCAAACCCAAACTGAGGATTGGTTACGGATATTTTCTTTTTTCGTCTTTGTTTCATTGGAATCGCTTTTGCCTTCTCCGTCTCGAGTATCGTCTCGCTTTGCTTGATCGCCAGGAAAGGTTTGTTGTTGTTGCCTGGCCGAGGTTCCGCTGGGGATTTCGCTTGCTGACGTTGTCTGTGGTTAGGGGGGGGGGGGGGGGGGGGCGGCGGTTCTCGTCGGTGTCAGATTCATTTCATTTTATTTTATGGGGTTTCTGTTATTTTGGAATTAAAACTGCTACATTTAGTACACAATGATACAGAATACATACGTCTTCCAACTATCTAGTTTCGTTAGGTTTTATATCTTTTCTGTAACATTGTTGTTACCAAGGAATTAAAACTACCGTGTACAACTGTTTCATTCACTAATGGCATCACTATAAGCAGGTTCCCAACTGATTTCACTAGCTGGAACGGAGTTACCTAAAAGGTATCTGATTTTTGTAAAGGGATATTCCCCCCCCCCCCCCCCCACACCCCCCATCTGGAAAAAAGGGTCATCCTAGTGCTTACAATCGCCTAGTTCAATGGAATCGATTCGATAGCCAAAGGTATTCGATTCCTTGACGACTTATGTAACACTTCATCACCGGTAGGCAAAGATTGCATAAGACGTCTATTACGGCCGCTACATGTCAAGACAGCTCGGTTACACCGCAAAGAGGTAAGACGATCACTCAAGGCGTTGCAAAGCTGCAACTCAGCCACTCTCAACTCCTGAATAACTTTCATTATTGACACGAAAGCTGACATGGTAAAAAAACAAAACCCATAATCAGAAATTAAGTTTTTTAAAATAAAATTAGGCTGGAACCATGCACAACGAAATCAGCGTGTGCGCACATACACTTATATAACTCTGAACACACATTTCCATATTTACCATATACTATTATAATATATATATATATATATATATATATAGATATATATATATATATATATATATATATATATATATATATATATATATATATATATATATATATATATATCTTCACTACACATCGGAAAATGCCTGGTTTAGAAGCAATGATATACAGCGACTTTTGACCACTCAGCCATCAAGAAAAGTATAAGTTGTTATCGGCTCTGCTGTACTTATGCCTGCCAAATGTTGTATTTTGAATCGATATCAGCCTACCTCCACCCTGATAGCTGATTGATTAGCTTGTAACATGTGTCACAGGCACCGTGATATTCTTTTTAAATAGGCATGAATTAAGTCACAAATAAAGGGTAATTATAACTGATAAGTGCTTTGTCACCAGTGGGATTCGAACCGCTACTTATTTTAGAAGCAATGATGTATACATCCATAGACTCATATATATATATATATATATATATATATATAGATATATATATATATATATATATAGATATATATACAGAATGTATTGAGGGCCTTTGACTACTTTTAGCACGGGTAGTGTATCAATACATTTCTCCACTACCTTATTGCAACTTTTTTCATAAACAGATAAACTCTTCGCCTTCTATAATTAATTACATACGTTTGTATGAAGCTTCCACATATTTGCTTCTTTGCCTTGATAATCAAGCGCTTTTTTCGCATTTGTAATTCCTCTTCTATGCACAGTTATAAATGAAATCTATTAAATTAGCTTTTCCTCTTATGATAATAATGTTCCATTCAGTATAAGCCATCCTACTGCTGGTAGCCCGTAACGAGGGAATCACATAAAATGAACCGATTCCTGCAATAATTTCCATCATTTCAACTATAAAAGTAATGTTTTAATAATTAAGGAACTCTTCGGTGTCCATAAAATTTGGCTGTGTGAAAGACCGCCCTGTTTCAGCTCTGAAGGACTCTCCGAAGGACTCTCCGAAATGCCTTTGGAAAGCGGCCACGAAGCAGCACCTCTGGAAGGGGAGGAACTCGAGCGCCAGGAGAAAGACTACGTCGGGTTCAACCACGGCATTGCCCGGTTCACTCCGGGGAACTGGTTCTTGCCCACCGCATTCACACAGTTCGCAAATAAGATTTACAACTTTGAGGTGAGGTCGTGAGTGTCGTTAGATAGTTAGAGTAAGCTGATCTTATACTGGCACGGCCTCTTAAAAATCTGACCAACTCATAAGAGATGACTTAAGGATCAATTCTTTCAAAGTTGTATTTAACAGAATCAGAATTTTACTTTCTGAAATTTGACAACTCTCATTGTTTGCAATCTCTCTTGCTTCTATTTTCGTTTGAATATTGTAAAGCCCAACTTAACTGTATCTATTTCTAACTTGACTGTTGATACCTCTCTCCTCAGACGTGTCGAAGTAATAATATGCACTTCTTATATGCTTCAGCCATCTTTTAGATAAATCTGTACTGACCAATTCCATATTAAGATACTCAACTTATTGGACTTCTTTCTAACTACATCTTCAAAAGTCATGAACGGTTATTTTTTATCCTTACTTGTCATATTGTTACATTTGTGACATTTCTTCAACCCTCATGAAATCAGTCAGTACAACAAATTCTCATTTTGGTCCCGAACATGTTCCTAACTTGACTACCTCATGCTAACCAAACCAGTAATGAAACAGTATTTGTGAGATATCACGAAGCTTGATAAAGCCTCCCTTAGACGTACTCATTTCTTCCAGTGGCAACCTAACGATGTTTTGGTTATGGGATACCCGAGATCTGGCACAGTCTGGTTACAAGAAGTCATTTGGACCATGAGGTGCAACCCTGACCTGGATAATCCCATGGCTGTCCTACCAATTCTGGGAAGAACACCATACGTTGAGTAAGAGGCAATCAATCTTACCTTAGTAATGGAAATTATGTCTAATAACAACTCTCTGTAGAGTGTATAAGAGTTCGTAACGGTTATAAATCTTTACTCAACATTAGCATTAAAGACTTGGAAATGTTTCTGTTTTTAGCCATAAAACCTTTCTATATGTAAGTCTAGGTCTAGCTTATTTTTCATCTCAGTTTTTAACCGACAACGTTCCCTTGTCTTAACAGCATGGACATGTTGATGGACGGCAAGAAGATGCCCGCCATAACCCCAGAAAACCCGATGGTGAAGGCATTCATGCAGCTGTGCCCTGGTGGAAATCCTGCTGATGGCGTGTGTGTGCAAATAGCTGCCGCAACTCCGGGTCTCAGGACTATCAAGTGCCATCTCCCTCTTTCTCTTCTCCATCCTAAGACGCTGACCAAAGCCAAGGCAGGTCGTCATGTGGATAAACACTAATCAAGGCTAAACTGAATGATGATTGTGACTAAAAGAAAGTTATGATTATGATCGTATCATGGCAAGACCATAAGCTTCACTGAAATGCATTATTTCTACAGGCCGTGTATGTAGCGCGCAACTGCCGGGATGTGCTTGTGTCCATTCACCATCATTGTCGACTACTCCCCACTTTTGGATATAAAGGATCATTGGAGGAATTCCTTCCATATTTCATGGATGATGAAGGTCAGTTCAGAAGTAAATAGTATTCTCATTTCAAAATATTGTCTGTTAGGTCATCTCTTCCTTACTTTTCTGTACATTTTGTGTACCCTTCTTAAGTCATCTTATAGGTGTGTGTGTGTGTGTACCTTTCAGATGGCTCTAAACGTCTCTCTTTTTTTTCCTGCAGTGGTTTATGGTCCTTATTGGCTCCACATCAAAGAAGCTTGGGAGAAAAAGGGAGACCCAAATCTGCACTTTGTTTTCTACGAGGATTTCCAAAAAGATGTCAAGGCAGAAGTCAAGAAACTGAACGAGTTTTTAGGAACTGGTCTGACAGAAGAGCAAATGGACAAGGTGAACAATTGCAACAGAAGCTTTACTCCTTTGATTTTTTATTTATTTTTTTATTCTACGTACCTTACACAAATATATCATCCAATAACTTAGCCCAGTCTTCGTGATTTTCCTTTGAGGCACATAGAGTGTATATAAATATTTCGGTGTCGCAACTGAAATTACAATGTCCCGCAAACGTAATTCCTAAAGGGTATTATGATTGTCTTCAGGTGATAAAACACACCAGTTTCGAAGAGATGAAGAAACGGGACAACGTGATAGGACCCAAGAGCAGCGAGAACCCGATGATGGACCCGAAAGTAGTCGAGGAACATGGAGGCTTCTTCAGAAAAGGTAAAGCTTAATAAGAGCCACAATCAAGGCCCTTAGAACAAATGGTATCGCTGCAATGAAATCTGGCACAAGTGATTTTGTTTTTTGTCTTCCCTCCTTTAAAACTTCCCACTGCTTTGAATGCAATATATTGAACCACTGCTGCCTTCTTCTTTCCTTCCAGGTGAAGTGGGAGACTGGAAATCGAAGCTGTCCGCAGAGACAGTGGAGAAATTAGACAAATGGATACAGGAGAAGCTCAGCGATGTACCATTCAAGTACACCGTCTAATCCATCTACAGGCTCAACAGGGGGCTTCCTTCTTTGTTTTTATAACACTATGTGTATAATCTGCTGGCTCGAACCAATCACAATGCATTGCGTGTTGTATAAAACTGGCCCCAACTAAATATTTGAAAGAGGCACTTACTGTTGAGACTATAGGGTAACTGCGTACGTGTATGCAAATATGTAGTACATGGGTTAACAAACATTTATATATGTAATACATATATATATATATGTATAATATATATATATATATATATATATATATATATATATATACATACATAAATAAAAAGTAACAATTGTGAAAGATGCTATTCCATAATTACACACACATACACACACACAAACATGTATATATTATATATATATATATATATATATATAGAAATGAAAAGTAACAATTGTGAAAGCTGCTATTCCATAATTTTCCTAAACACAAGGGATGGATATCTGGATATTTGCCATCACAATGTCACATAGGCATAAATATACGTATGCACTCAGTAATTAATACAATCCCATTTTATCTTTATTTTGATTACAAATATTGGTTTTCTGTCTCAATTTTGTTTTTGTTGTCTATTTTAGCAATTAAGCAACTAGTGGATTATGAGTCTCGCAAGTGGGAAAAGAACAACATACAACAATTCATCTTTAGTTTTAATTGAAAACCCTACGGCCTTTCTACAATCAGTAATTGCAAAACTATATTCTCTCTCTTCTAGTTATATTTTTGTATTTTGGCATTACAAAAGTTTGCTTGGAAACTTGATAGACTGGCTACATGAGACGGTGAATATCTTTGAGAGAGAGAGAGAGAGAGAGAGAGAGAGAGAGAGAGAGAGAGAGAGAGAGAGAGAGATAAATGGTGTTTTATTGAAAAGGTCGACATAATAAAGCTGTAAAAACATTCAATCCGGTTGATGGTTGAGCCCTAAACTAGTAAATATGGAAGTATGTGGTTGATATATAATATATATATATATATATATATATATATATATATATATATATGTGTGTGTGTGTGTGTGTGTGTGTGTGTGTGTGTGTGTGTGTGTGTGTGTTCTTTGTTGAGCTGATGTCTAAATATAAATAAGCTACAGGTCTCATTTTTTTTTTTTTTTTTTTTTTTAGTAAATTAATTCGAACCCATACTCTGTACTATACCATGCCAAGGTCACGTACTAGGTGGGTACACGACCTCGTTCAGATATACCAGAATTTTCCATTTGTCTCTACAAAGTGAAGCTTAGAGCTTTACAGTGATAAGCGTATCCAAAAAGTGTGAAGAAATCGAGACGTTAATGAGGGCATTGCTGTTATTACACACACACCACACACACACACACACATACAAATACTACATATATATATATATATATATATATATATAGATATTATAATATAATATGATATACTATATATATGCACTATTAATAAGCGAATACCTCAGGAAAATGATAGTCAGAAATCCAAGCGCTTTCGTCATTACTCAGGCATTGTCAAGGAGCTAATGAAGTAATTGGAGAGAAAGGTCTCAGGTACAAAACAAGATCAAGAATACCAGATGGTTAATTGTCAAAAGGGTAAAAATTAGAAAAGATAATCCAGGATTATCGGATATCACACGGTCACAAACCTAAACAGATTTGACCCTAACCGAAATTACAAAGTATCTTTACAGTCCAAAACATGTAAAAACTGAAAATATTAATTTTGTTTCTTATATTTATCTACAACTTTTTTCATTATGAAAGCATCAAGTTTAAATAAACCAAGACTTAAATTTAGAACATTTCTATTATTTGACTTGATGAAACAAGATTCAATGATATTCCTTTTAACTGTGTCATAACATGGGATTAAGGCTCTTACTTGACTCTATATAGTTAATAGGATGGTCTAAATCTCTCATATGTATGAATAATGCATTCGATATTTGCCCAGTTCTCACAGAATATTGATGCTGTTTGAGACGTTGTGAAAGAGATTTACCGGTTCAGATGTAGGTATTCAAACAAAATGACATTGTAATTATACTCATAGCTATCACTGCAATGATTATAATGACGCAGGGAGCACTCATGAACTGCCGACCTACTTGTATGCTTCACTTATATCTAAAGAATCATAATAATGCAACAAGCAACGTCCTTATCCATTAAGTTACTTCCTGTGAATAGCATTCTTTCCGTACTCACCCCCTCTCCTCCTATCCCATTCCATCATACTACATCCCTCACAATCTACGCCTAATCGTCTTATGTGCAGACGAACCACGGTATAGAACTAGATATTATCTGGACCGCGCAACGAACATTCTTATTACACAAGTGCGACGGCGCCGCTGATTCGGGCACTGAAGTAATGTGCAATTTGGCGACTGGTGGGTCGCATAACTGAAATCTATATGAAACAAAACCAAATGGATGTATGTGAAAAGACAAATACAGAAGAGTGAACTGAACTGACCACTATTATTGCAATCCCGTTAGACCCCAATTAAAGAGGGTAATAAGTATCCCACAAGTATGATGATGTCCAAGAGTAAGATGACGTGCGATTATTTACCATAAGGGGAACATCAAATAGAAGGAATACAAAGGAAATTTTTTTCTCTCTCTCGTAAATGACTTTACATTGCAGTTTCGAATCCTTCAGAGAAATCATCCAGAGTTCCATATTGATTGTGAATCATTTTACACCACAGTCCGTTCGCAATTTATCCTTCATCTGGCAGCACTCCCCATTAAGCTGGGGCAGTTGGTTGCCGAGAGAGTTGATATTTTCTAGTACTAGTCACAGTTCACAGGGTGCAGCGTACAAATACACTAAGACGCCACTGAGATGACTGAGGTGAGATATTATATGTGACGCTTTCGTTAGGTTGTCTGTGAAATGTAGGCTACAGTTTAAAGTGAAAATTACAGGAAGTCAAAATATGCACAAAATATGCATGGGCGCCCACAGCATACACACACACACACACACACACACACACACACACACATATATATATATACATACATACATACATACATACACACACGTGTATATATATATATATATATATACATACATACACACACATGTATATATATATATATATACATACATACACACACATGTGTATATATATATATATATATATATATATATATATATATATATATATATATATATATATATATATATGCCGGGAAATTTTGATGCCAATAACTCAAGTGAAGCAAGATACAATAAAAAAAAAGAAGTCGAAGTTACAATGACTGGCTTTTTTTTTCTTTTAATAGTTCGATATAGTACTGTTCAACTGAAATAAAAATATGTTGAAAGA
>NC_061100.1:122249343-122286843 GCF_015104395.2 Macrobrachium nipponense
TACTGGCTGCACTTGAAAGAGGCGTGGGAGAAGCGAGACCATGACAATCTCCACTTCATGCTCTACGAAGACTTAAAAGCAAATCCCCTCCGGGAGCTGAGAAACCTGGACACATTCCTTAGCACTGGACTTTCAGCTGACCAGCTCGAAAAGGTATCAGTGTCTAACTGCATCAACGATTTCAGAAAACTGATTTTGCAGCAACTACGATCAATTACTTGGGAAATACTGAGGAGATGCTTTCAGTTTTATTTGAATGAAAAACGTCATTATTAACATCTTTGCTCGGTACTGTGTTGCCAGCGTGGCCACTACAGTAGCACTTCTTCTTCTTCTTCTTCTTCAGTAGCACTAGTTTTATAAAGAAAAAATAACGTTTAATTCTACAGCCGAAAGTTTAAAGGAATTATTATAACATAATGAAAAAATTGTACTGAAATATCAATCAATCGCTTGTTTTCAACTATTGAATAAGAAATACTACAAAGCACTATTGAACTGAAAACAGCATTTTATTTTCTTTTTCTAGATATGCAACTACACGCACTTCGATCAGATGAAACAAAGAAACAACCTCTGGGAAGACATCGGCATAGAGGACAATGTCTACAACAAAGACTTTGCAAAGGAACACGGAGGCTTCTTTAGAAAAGGTAGTAAGAAAGACCATCTCCTCTTTCCTTGATATTCTCCTAATTGGAAGACCTTGGCTTTCGTCTTCCGAGTCTCATTTGAGGTACAATTGAATTCCAATCTGAACTGTGCAGGAATGGTGATTTAAGAACACAAAATTATAATTATTTGGGACACTCATATGAGAGATTGTAATCATACAATAAATAGCCTTGTCATTTTACATAAATATTTTCTCATTTGTTCTCTATTTGTTTTCATCTACTAACAGCATATTTTCTTTGTATGTTTATTCAATCACATATTTGCTATTTCTTCATTTTACTGTGTTTCTGTCTCTCCTCTCTTACTACATAAGCAATCTACTTTGCAGAAGAGTAACACATTGATAATACTTTCAAGTTACATTATAAGATAGGATTCCAGTTTCCCATTCCTATTTAAAACAAAGCGCTTACTGTATACTTGGTTCTCAAATTCAGCACAAATTACATGCGCTCAATACTGATGTGTTTCTAAAATTAATTTTCTGTTATCTAAAGACTTCTGTTTTAAGGAACTCTGTTCTAAATTTTAGTCTTTGCACATATATTGATTTTATTAGAAAGTTCTTTTTCAATGATTTTGTAAACGATAATTTTGGATGACCTATTTATTCCAAGCCTCTACTTTATCTGAAATGAACACATTTCAGCTGATAGCTTTCTGAATTTCAGGTGAAAGCAACTCTTGGCAATCGAGACTGACTCCTGAACAGAACCAGAAGATGGATGACTGGATTGCTAAGAACCTAACCCCTCTTGGAATTGAATTCAGAGGGCAAGGAGTTTAATGGAATTGCAAAACCTTCTTTGTCCAGCAAAAGTTAATGAACAAAGTATCAAAAAATAAAGTCAAGCTGTTAGTGAATTTAAACTGGTTCAAATGAGAAACTTCAGAACAGCTGTTTGCATTTACACCACAAAACAACTACCAGCGAGTAGAATTATTCACTGACATTCTCAGATACCGGTACTTCATCATACTTGCGTAAGAGTTTGTCACATGACTTTCTCATACTTCTTCACTGTTCAACAAAATTAATGGCATTCAGTATGTTGATTCCATACTAACACATACGTGATGAAATCATCTACACAGCTGGTACATCGTTATTGTAATGTGCAATGCCATTCATTTTCTCTCTTGCTACGGCATGTTCTAAATTAAAATTTCGTAATTTGTGGGCAATGTAGATAATTATATGCAGTTACTCAAAATAATATATAATTAACTTTAGCTTTGCATAACTGATACCATTGCCGAACTACTACTTAGTCAAAACTGCTTTTGTCAGTTTTCTATGGTAATACCAAAGGCAGAGTTGCTTTTATCATACTCTTTAGGTTAAAATACTTGCATATTTACTGTATTTTAGACTAAATTACCAATTATAGCTAAGAGCCACGGGATACTTGTTTTGATCGTTGTCCTCTTAATACCGAATAGATTGGAAAGCCAACTTTTCTCTTGCGTTCAATTTGTACTTGAATCACGGTTCAACTTAACTATCAGCACGCTTACAGTTCAACTTAACTATCAGCACGCTTACAATGTTAATCCTAAATATTCTGGATAATCTTGCAACAATTTTTAAGACTAGTCTCATATTACTTGTAAAATTTAAGAATAAAGGCACCAACCATGATTTAACCATGTGTAGCCATCTCCCAGACTTTCCTTCAGAAAACATCAAATAAAGAGGATAGCCTATCAACTCTTTCAATGTTAACCCTCTTCTCTGACCCCCACCGCACAGGCAAAAACATGGCATTGGATTGTCATGTCAACTCTACATTTGAAAAGAGAAAACACAAAGAAACTAACCTGATATGAGCCACAGACTTCACAAAGGTCGAGACCATACAGAGGATACAATTCATAAATAGTCATATTAAAGCGTTCTGAAAAAAAGGGATACATATATAAATACATAATGCCTCAGGATGCCAATTCACATATTGCAGTGAAGACATTATTTGAAGCATCAATAGTAAAAGGAGTCCATACGAATTAGCTTACACAGAATAGACTAAATCTACCATATAATTAAGTAAATGGAAAAAATATCATCTAAAAATAATGATATTAGCAGTAACAACATTAACAACAACAGTGAAAAAGAAATGAGAAAATAGGAATACTATTATTATTACTGATAAAATTCACAGCATAGATACCTGGCTGATAGAGATCATACACTCTGGCCATGTTGTATCTAGAGTGGTTCGCAACAGGGTGCCACCTTTCGACTTCATAAGTTATACAGGTCTCCTGTGTGTCCAGCTGTTGAAACGATAACAACATTATCGAGGTCTCTGAAGACAACTGAAGAGAACATTACCAAATTCCCTTTTCATAACAAAGTACTGTAACCAAAGGTGCTTCTATAATATCTAGGGCCACTATGAAAGCATTTAATGCAAATATTACGTAAATAAACACTGTGCATTGATATTTCTTGAAAATAAGCGCTTACTTAAATTCACTTCATATGCCATGCCTTCCAGGTATTCACTTTTAAATTAATGATGGGTAAATATCATAATGAAAAAATTAAATACAGATGGATGTAATACTGCCAATGACTCACATGATTAAAGAAGAATTTCACTTGGGTATCTGTTCGAAGTGCCCACCGTAAGTTTCGGACAGTGCGTGAGTTGACGAGTTCAATGAGGTAATCTTGCATCACGTAATAACCAGATGGAAGATGGACCTCTACCACAGCCACACCACTTGTCTCGGACTCTTCAACATCAGTCCACCTGGAAATGTAGAACGATGCAGTTTAAAGTTGAGTTCTGTTATGTGGAAACTGGAACATTTAGCTATTAGCTTACTATAATAAATAAAACAACTAGTCTGAACACCTGATTCGACATTCAAAACCAGTTTTGAAATATAAGGTTTTCTCTTTGGCTTGGAAAGCAAATTGGAAATAAGACATGATTTTATTACGTTTGTTCTAAATTTGATAGTGATTCTTTCATAATCATGATCATCAATTTTCTTGCCTAAAAATTAGTGTATAATGATATAATATGAAAATTGCTAAACTTTCGTGCTAATAATTAAGCTGATTCAAAGTTATAAAATACATTTTATTTACGACATTTTACATCAGAATACGTATTCTAAGGATATTAAGATAATTATTTTCCCTTTATACAAGAGCAAAAAATGACCATATATCTGATCATCTATTGGATACAGTTGTTACACAACACTCAAAAAGTATACTAATTCATTCTCAAGTATACTAATTCATGCAACATTTATTATAGCACTATTGTGACGAAACAGTAAATAACGAAAATCAACTCTTCAATCTGTTGAAGTAATACTTAGAAATGAATAAAGTTCGGCTACTTCGACCACTTCTTGCTCTCCACTCTAATCCTAATTCTACTGTACCAAGAGTCACCATCAACACATAAAACTATATTCAGTAGGTCCAACATTCTATTCTTACTTTGAACATGTTGTGATTTCTAGGTGAGAATTATTCCTGCCGTAGAATTTTGTATCAACTGTAAAATCAAAAGCTGGCACTGGCGGGTAGTCGATCTGAGGTTCATAATCCACGCCATAACTGTAGTCCAGTTGTACCAAAGCCTGGCCTGACCCATGGCCTACAACGCTGATGTGTCCCCATATATTCTCAAGCTTTAATGAGTCAAGAAATGGAAAACATTAGTGAGATTGGCTACAGAGTCAACAGCTGACCAAATGAAACAATAATACCTGGTAACTGACATATACAGAAAAGGATGTGCAACTATAGCTTGACATTGCATCAAGGTACAGCACAAGATATACATGAAACATACATTACTTATAACAAAAATAAGTCTACCAGTTTTTAATTTTCATTTTTCTTTAATTTCAAATGAAAGGATGTACCTCAAACGTTCTCAGAGAAGCTAAATCAAACGAATTTCCAAGGTGAAGATCCACTGTGAAGTTAGGATTGGCAGAGTGTTCAAGGATGATCCTCATGTCAGTGACGTCACGCAGTCGTGCCCGGTATGAATATTCGACCAAGGCTTCCATGGCAGCAACACTGTCCTGTAAAGAAACAAATTTGCTATTAGGTTAATCCTCTGTTTCCCGAATATCTAACCCACCACATCTTGTCTACTAAATTTTAAAATGCTATTGTCGTCTACTTCACTTCAATTAAATGTAAGAAGTCTCGATAAATAAACAAAATATATGAAAAATATAAAATTGAACTAATTTTTCATTATTATAAAAAAAAACACACGTGTCACAGAAGACTTTTAATATGCGAAGAGATAATTATAGATATGTAAATCTATAACCGACATCGGAGTTTCTCTAGCTTATTTCTCAAATATGACTCATACAATTCTGCTGCTATGACAGGGAATGGTAAAAGAGCCTTGAATTTTATTTTCGAAGTAAACTCAAATCTATTTAGATTCCAGCACTCTAAAATTTCAATCTAAGTTAAACATCACAATAACATAAAACAAAGCATTGGGATTTATGAACTATAATCAAGAAGTAAGAAGATTTTTTTAATGTAATCAAGTGATATTTAAGCAAAAAAAGTACTGGTAATTCGGACATCACAGCTATGATCAGTCACCTCAGAGAGAGAAAGAAATAATCCCCACCTCAGAACCAATGCAAGAGCTGACAAACAGGGCAAGTAGAGGCACTGTATTTCTAAATAACCGGTGGAGAGGAGGTTACTGTCCTTGCAAAAATTCATTAGTCCAGTGTCTTAATATGCACCCTTTGGCCTCTTCTTACAAATCTTAGCAGTTCAATCTTAATTCTTGTGTTTCATTCAAGAAAATATTCTGCAGTTAAACCCTACGAGTCGTGAGTTGTGGCTCAGTGGTCCCTCTAAAGTCATAACAATATCAGTGACTTACCAGAGTGGATATGAGACCTCCATCCAGTTCCCTCATGACCGCGAGAAATCTGACGATGTTCTCTTGGATGATGCCAATGCCATCCCTGGCAATGTACACGAGTAGGGCATAGGATGTTGTCTCCACAGCGTGGGCATCCCACTTCTGGTCGTCTTTCGGCAAGATGTAAGGTCTCTGGCTGTCTTCATATGCCAGGGGATTGAAACTCAGTGGTTCACGAGACCAATAGACTTTGTTGCCTGATAAGTAAACAAAAATCACACGATGGATATAATTTGTGGTTAAATTCTCTGAAAACACATCATTCACTATAATACACTGTAAGGAATACAATGCAATATTACATAATACACTATGGCCAATCTCTATGAGATGAGAGTTCATCTCAAGGAGAAGAACCAGATACTGTATTGGTGCAGATGTGACCATATATAAAAAGGTAGGTAATCAGAAGTGGAGTTTACTGTGTTGGAAACGAAATATTCAAAATCCTTGCATGCAGGTCATGCTTTGTCTGCGTTCATCAGCATCTTTGCTTTCTACTGAAAACAATGACACACAGTTCCTCATAACTCACCTGATGTTACTTCCCCATGTAACTTATCTGAAGTTTCTCTCCCTTGTAACATTAAAGAAAAAAGACAACAGTTCTTATGAAGCTGCAACTTGTTTCACGCAGCCACTCAAAAATTAACATATCAATTACTGATTAAAAGCATCTAGCACATACTCGAAATTGCAACAGTTTTCTCAAGTTCTCCCCATTAGTTTCATTATAGTTAATTTCTATTATATCTTGAGAGAGACTGATCTCTTCCTCATGTAAACTTTCTGAAGGGCTTAAATGCTATTTACAATCAATGTCTTGTTCTAAAAGCCTCCTTTCGTTTTATTTATTGAATTAAAATCTGAGTAGGAAAAAGATGTTTTTAAACTAACCATTCTTAGTCAGATTATAGTCTTATATTGAGGGGAAATTATTTTAATTGTCTATGAAAGTAAATTTATTTGAGAGAGAGAGAGAGAGAGAGAGAGAGAGAGAGAGAGAGAGAGAGAGAGAGAGAGAGAGAGAGAGAGAGAGAGAAACTTACCATCTTCCCTTCGCATAAGATGAAGTTTGATGTAGGCTGATTCCTTTTGAACAGAGTCTGCCTTCGTGAGCGCCCAAGCAACAAGTGCAACATCGTAAGGATCACCCAGGCTATCCAGTTCTTTTTCCAGGTAACTGTAAAGAGTAATCTGTTACAATACGGGTATGAAATGACTTTTATTGATTCTCACAGCCTTAAATTCTTCAAGAGGGAGGTCTAGTGTCCTTTTTGCTCTCCTCATATTCCAGTTTTCTCCAAGCCTAGGTTAGATGTGTGCATTTAGTTTTGCTGTACAAAGTTACCCTTTCATTGAAAATTCCTTAATTATAGAATAAAATAAGATTTAAGTATACAAATATATATATATATATATATATATATATATATATATATATATATATATGTATATATATATATATATATATATATATATATATATATACATACAAACATACATACACAGTACAATCAAATCTACTACTTAATTTTCATTCCTTTTTCAAAAACTCTATTCTCAAATTCAGATGCTTAGTATTATATATCTTGGTCTGCAGACAGAGGATGCATAAAAAAATTAAGAAAAAAGAAATATACGTCTACTCTCTGAGTCATCAAAGCGCTTAACCATTCACAAAGAAATTTGAAATATTTAGACTCAACAAATTATGCATATACTTATGCTTGTCGTACAGAATCTATGGGGAACAATGAAAAAAAAATTATTTATCACTAGTTTCAAACTTATTTTTAATTTGATGTGTATTATGCCAAAAACCAAATATTACAACTAAGAATATGTTATGAAATTTTAAAGTGTCTAAGAACACTTGCTGTTGGGAATCTACATTTTAATCTAATGTATGAAACACACCATATTTTATGTGGTACTTTTTCCATACCTTCTCTATTGGGAATCTGTGCTAAATAAAGGAGAAAATAAGAGCTTTACCTAATTGCTCGCTCTTTGGCTAAACTTGCTCTCCTTCGAAGTCCCCCCTGAAGACTGGGGAGGATATCAACCATGGCCAACACGACTTGCGACGTCAGAGAAACGTTTTTGTATCCATCGCGCTCCAATTGCTTAGCTGGCTGTTAAATAAAGAGATTAAATATGATCAGAACGAATTTCTCTTAAAACTGGGACTCATATAACCACTGACATGTCAACTGAATATTTGGTAGGTTAGTTTCTATATTAAACCATTCATACTAAAGCAACCTGCAAAATGAAAAACACAGCATTTTAAACCACCACCAATGATTTCATTAGATTACAAGCATCAGCCACCACAACACTGGATGGAATATGGTTCCACAATTTTACAGCGTAGGCAATAAAGAATTGTTGGTACTGGACCTTGAGATATCATTGTATCTCAACAGAAAAAGGATGCTGACACTACAAAATATGCACCACACTATCTCAAGATGATAACGCACTAAGGCTAAAAGCAGAATTATCCAACTTTCAGCTTATGGACGATGACTGAAAATAGAATCTTCGAGCTCAAGTCAACAATATAACTATAAGTTATGCGAAAGGGAATGTTATTTGAAACATTATTCGATAAATTTCTGGAATGTAAATATAGTTAAAACAACATGAGCACACAATCTGTGACACCAAGATGTCCGAATACAAAAACTAAATACAGATATAAATATTACACAAAGTTAGAGGTAATCCTAATTTCTGAAACCTGAACTTTTATGAATGTACTGTAGGAAGCATCATGAAAATAAAATCGTAAATATTCTCAACACTACCATCCATATGGAATCTGACCATTTTGCAAGACAAAAAAAATTTCTGATATACAGCCGAGTAATAATTCATATAAAAGTATGAAATATATAAAAAATTTCTGGCTACATAAAATAACAAAATTTGAGAAAAAAACATGAAATTATTAAATCTGAGTAAATAATCTAGCCCCTAAAAAAAATAAAAATCAAGAATCACCGTAGAAATTCTAGAAACATTAAAATTACAAATTATAAACCATTCTGCTTATACAAACAGGTTATTTCAATACAGATATTTCGATTAAAACGAAATTCCTATATCTAAAGAAATATATTGAATTGTGTTCAAGAACTAATACTGTAGTACTTACAGTAGGATTCGACTTGGAATCGAGAGGATGAGTATAGTTGGGAGTCTCAGTGAAGGATCCTAGGTCACTTTGATAGCCAAGGAGCCATTCTGTCGCTGAGCGAATAATCAGAGGATCTATGTAGATGAGGTTCTCCCAGTCCTGTTGAGATAATCATTACGTATTACAAACTTTAACGAAAAAAAGGAAGCTTCTGATTATAAGCTACTCCCACCACGATGTGGCACTGCCACAAAAACTCGAAGTGACATATGATGCCAAAGGGATAAACTAATCACTAAATGAATCACTGAACATTAGCATGAATGACTTAGTTTTGCAACCAACATTGGCTACTCAGTGTAAAGATTTCAGTAATATGCCACAAGAAGACAAACACGTGGTCATAAGACATCTACAAGAAGAAGGACCTTCATGGTAGCTATGGCTAAGATGCATACAAATTTCAAGTTATATAGAATTAACCATTGCTAAAAAGTTTGTGATAATGTAAATATAGAGTTAAACCGACACCTTTATTGAAATCATTCAACATGAAGAAGGAAATGAGAGGAATGGCTCTCCACAACAAACATGATTTCCAGGATTTAAAAATGGGAAATGCATATTCTAGAATTAACCCCTTCAGAAATCCTTAAATTAAAAATTCTTATTACCTCTCTCCAAGAATTTTCAGCAATCATTATAATTACTTTGCCTTTGTTTGTCTGTCTCTCGTAAAATCTCAGAATAAAGACATGATGATTTATACTTTATTTTATTATACTATCTCTCTCTCTCCTATAAATAATATTATATAATATATATATATATATATATATATAATATCTATATATATTATATATATATAATATATATATATATAATAATAATATATGTACGACATTTTAAATTTCTTGACACAAACAATAATAGAAAATCCTAGTAACAATTTAGTACCTGGAAACCGGCAAGCCCTAAAGACCTGAGTGAGTAAGCTGTGAGCCAAACACTTGGCTCTGATTCTGGCCACATCCTGAAAGCTCCACTGGGATCTTGATATCTCGCAAGAGCTGCATAGTGGACATTCACAGCTGTTAAGACCTGATTTGGCATAGAGAATGCATAATTCAATGTTATACCCTAGAATTACTTCAATATTAGATTTTTAATTTATATCCAAGACTACGTATAGAGGTATTTGAGGTATTCTGAATAATATATAAAGTAAACTGACTTATGGTGCTACACTTTCTGTTTATTCATAAATCATTTATGTTATGAAACCAGACGAGTTGCTTAATTTTCCGATGACCAAGTTACCACATACTTCAAATTACATATATGTATAAAATGACTGAATAATTGTGAGGCAGTATGCACAACAATTTCATATGATGTAGCTGCGTGTGTAAATAGCTATGACAACAGAACTGTTGTAATAAAGCAAATGAGCTTATCTAAATATCAGAAACAGTATGTAAAAATAGATTTACTTTGAAAGTCAGTCCTGGTTCAATTTGATTTGTCAGCCGAAGGTAATGCAAAGACCACAAATTGGCGGCAAAATTGAAAGCAGCCGTCTCAGCTCCCATCATTTCCAGACCCAAGAGAGAATCGGATCCGACAGGAATTTCTGGAAAGGCTGGGCCTACCACATCACCTGGAAAAAATATAAATTTTTAAATCAAGGCAAAGTAAATATTACTAGAAGTCTGATATAGTTTCCCATGTGGAAAAAAGTTGCATATTTTATTTTCCCTTTTACCTTTACAGGTTACAAAAATCCATCTAAAGCATCATATATTACCATTGCAGGTTATTGATACAAAGATAGTTAATTGAAAAACATAACCTCTGGAAGATAAGCAATTTTACATTACCTGTGATTGATATGTGACCAGAAGGAGTGTCGTATATATAACGTCTTCTGAGAGAGTATGGAATCAAGGGTGACTCATCTAACTGGATATCCAGAAAGTCGTACACTACGGCACGATTCTTGAGATCTAACAAGATGGATGTGTGCTTGCCGATGATTACGCCCTGAATGGAAAGTAAATACTTGAATTGGCTCCGGCAGTGTAGAGGAGAAATTGAAATCAATGATCCTTTTACAATTACGCAATCACTTTCTTTAGTTTCCTAATTGAGAATGAAAACTTGAAATGTTTCATCTTTAGTGCTTAGTGCATGTGAAACATTTTAATATAAATGTTAACACAGTTAAATAGTGTTTATTATGGTGCACATCAAATATGAAAAACCAGTTGAGTAAACTTGTAGTAGACAGTACATAATAACACAAAAAAAATTCAAACTATATTACAACACTTTTAAAATACACATTAAACCCACATTATATGTATGTTCCAATACCCATACAATATTGTACAAATGACCCCAGTACTGCAATGCATTAAAATAAAAGAAAAAATATGTCAGTATACAATAACACACTGAAATCTCTAAGAGCCAATATAATCAGAGAACTCTCTACGGTAAATGTTACGCCAGAAAGGAACGAAATAAACAAACAAATAAATAAAAGAAAATCATACCTCTGGCATAACCTCGATCGTGACAGTATGCGAGTCCTTCTGCATCATAGTCGAACCCGTCACTGTGACGTCAATGGTTCCCATTCGCGTGAACACGATTGGGATGTGGACATCAAGAGACTGGCCAGGATCCAGCTGAGTAACGGGAAACCAAATATTATTATGGATCTTTCCTTGATAGTGACCCCTAAGAATTTTCGGGGGTCGTTATCTTGATATTCACAGTCTTTTGTTTGTTTTTACGGCCATCCCCAACGGGCTTGTAATGAACACGCCGCAAAGGTGGATACATACAGGGTTATGAACCTTGAGAGTCGTTAAAAGATCCTTATTATTATCATTATTAATAATTTGAACAGTATGGACATCTGGATGCCATTTAGTTTGTATTATAGTTTCTCAATTTATTCCTTGACATTTCAGTAGGGCTGACAGAAATTTCCATTTTTGTTATTATTATTATTATTATTATTATTATTATTATATCAATTTTTTTTTATATTACTATTATATTATTATTATTCATGGGGTGAACAACTTCACTTGGAAAAACGCAGTAAGGGAATATTGCTATCATTAAGTTTTAATCCACTTTGGTGGGAGGGGTTTCATAATAAAAATCCTGGGATTTTTCATAAGCAGCACGAGCAATTTCCGCCTTTTACAGGGAGTGTCAGCAGATTTGGCAAAAAAAGTTGAAAATTACAGTAGTACTGTTGGCTTTTCAAATAGGTCATATTATTATTGTTGTCACTAGTGCTACTGCTTGCCAGTAGTATTACCCATTTGGCGAAAAGTGTGTTGGCATTCCCATAGATTTAAACAGATCTCCTATTTAGAATTTAGATTACTATGTACATATATTAGAAAATTAAATCAACTGTTGAGGCAAATTGTCATAGCTGTCATCTTCATCACACCATAAACAACCAAGTACCAAATGTCTCATAATGCCTGCTAATTTTCTTTACAGCCGAATTCATTATTATTACTGAGTAAATCTTTACTTCACATTGGGATCAAAACCACGATGCATAGTAAACAGAATTTCAAAGACAGACTGCCCTATGGTAGAAATGGCAAGTGACGGGAGAAACACATTGAAATACAGATGAAAGCAACACCAATACGTATATGAATAAATCCTTCATAAGAAAAGTTAACAAAGTTTAATGTGCATATAAATATATTTGTTGTATAAGGTCTACCTGAAAGTAGATAAATATTTATGATGCTGTTAGAGATAGTACATATTTCTGTACAATTCATATTTGGAATGCCATTTTAGAATGTTATAAAAACAACTTAGAATTTAAAATGTACGGTCATTACAAAACCCCACTCAGAATGTTTAGAGGAAAACAACACTTACAACAAAACTATCTTTTGTTAAATGTTGATACCCTTTTTGCTTTAGATGATTTTGCAGACTGGGTCTAAAGCAAACTTATAACCATACAATCCCTTTACTACGACAAGCAATATACAATATTTGAATGGCCTTATTTATTCATTATGTGGAGGAAAATATTTCCATTATTTTGATGCAAGGTTAACATGATGTCACTCAATCCAGTATGTCATGCATCCCGAGATGACACAGAAGTTTATTTTGTCAGTGAGTTTGAGAAATATTAATATATATGGTTGACGTTTTGAGGTAAAATGATTATGCAGCAATATAAGCACATGATTACATAAGAAAAGGCAACTACAATTGTACATAAAAGATTAGTCATGCAATATAACTTCACGATTACCTTCGAAAAGGCAATTACAAATGTACATAAGTCTTTATTGTGAAGCAATTCCATCAATGAGCTGATATCATTGGATTTCGATAGAAAAACCGCTTCTACTCACCCAAACCATGTGCTGGTGATCACCCGCGGAAGTTCTTGGATTGTAGGAATTGACAAAACCATTCTTTTCTACTAGGACGGAACGATAATCTTCAGAGTCCGGGAGAGTGATCAGGATTCCCACTTTACTCATGTGGAAGTTGAAGACGCAAGCCCTTAGACCTACTTGTTCCCACTGACGGGCAACTTTCGGTCCTTCCAGGGTGATCAGGAATGGCCCGGCTGAGTCAAACTAAAGAACAAAATATCTTGTCATTCTTTGGAAACAATTTGGCAAAGTAAAATGTTTTGGAACTATGTATTATACTATGAATCATTTTTACAGTAAACTATCTCTCAGCAAGTAATGATCTGCATAAACGTTCACTTGAAATTTTCTAAGAATGCAAATCTCTCTACTGTCATTTACTCCGGGAAAGAATTACCTGTATCTTCTCCTGAAGCAGACCCAGCCCCCTTTCTTTGCCAACAGCAAACATGGACAGCACCCAGTTCTGGGGTCTCTTTGGAATCGGGAAGATCTGAATCTCGGATCCTTCCTTCCGGATATTCCTCCATGCCCAATCCCCGTCATCTGGATCGTAGAAACGGTGCAGTCGACTGATGCGATGCAGATGGAAGTGCCGTAGTGGGTCCACTTTGATAGGGCCTACAGACAACAACGATCAAATGAGATTATCTGGTAAGACGATGTCACACAACAAAGTATCTTTTTAAACGGAGTCTAAAGATTTCCATTTCTTTCTCTTACTTTGTTCAATGAGCTACTCATCTTGTCTGCTCCTCTAGAAAAAGAAATCAACAAAGTATATCTGAAATCCAAATAACTGAAAGCACACAAGTACATTTCATCACTAATCACAACGATCATAAGTAAATCCATTTGGAATCTGAATCATGGATGGCAAAAGAGTATTCATAGGACGACTTTCAAAGGTTTGACTACTCACAGCCTGACTCATCTGAGTGATCAAGACACTGGAAAACTCCATCGCATCGCTCTGTATAAGAGTAACATCCTCCTGTCAGGCACCGAAGAGACATTTCAGGGCAGTTGGGAGAATCTGGGAAAGGAAAGATGACGTTTTTAAGCAAGAGACCAGTTCACACAACGCAGTATTCAAAATCCAGGTAATGAAGTATTTACAACAATCATCCATAAAAGAACATATTTCATAAATTTAGGGAAACACGTACTATAATCAGTATGGCAGCTGAGGTCTGATGGACCTTTACAAACAAATTAAGCAAATGATCAGAAAATGATCAAGGAAATGATAGCTAAAAGTGGAAGAATATTGCTAATAATTCTAACGAGCGTCAACAGACAGGAAACGTCACTCACCAGAGGCATGATGCGGGTGGTAGAAGAGGTCGGCATCTGTCAGAACGACCAGGTTACTGAAGTTGAAAGTGGAAGGGGCGTCAGGGCCAACCATGTTGGTTGGGAAGAAAGAGACAGTGGAGCCACCGCCGTCACGTGATCTGCGGAAATTTAGTAACATTAAGTAGGAACTTCTCGGCCAAGCTAAGTCGGCGGATGATCATCGGCACCTGAAGGGACAGAAACGCAATGGGGAAAGAGTTAATGTTCTTCGAGGAATGGAAGGCTCAGCTGCAGAATATTCGACAATGAATGACAGAACCGTCACGTGACTTGGTGTTAAGTATTGCATACCATATGTCCTCATTTTTGTCAATGATATAATCATTTCAAATTATATTTTCATACAAGAATATCTGACAAATTTAAAGGGTTCTCAATCATTTCACGGGTTCGCATATTCAATCCAACGATAATGTAAGATACAGATGAAAAGCAAGCGTGAAAAAAAAAAAAAAAAAGACGAGCTGGCGATTATAGAGCAACGAGAGACCCGGATGAACGAGTGACCAAAATACCTGGTGAAAGCGCGTCTGATGTGTGGCATGGTGAAGTTCTGGATTCCATCGAAGATGGTGTCGTTTTTCTCGAGTTCCATCATGTGTTGCAGGACCCGAACCTCAGTTAATTCGTGCCCGGAGTCCATCTTGTGAGTTTCCTCCCAGACTGCAGACACGGCAAAGAATGACCCCCGCTCACCCAGCATTTTCATTTCGACAGATCCTCCTGAGTGGTCTTTATGCTCATTCCAACGAATGCCTACCTGTAGGAACAAAACCATGGTGCTGGAGTTATATCTTTACTAATGGCTGATACTAGCAGATAAAAAGATGACTACAGTTATATATATATATATATATATATATATATATATATATATATATATATATATATATATATATATATATGTCTACATATAATATAGCTTTAATCTTTCATCCGCTAGTATCAGTCATTAGAATGTGTGCACACAGATACAAAACATGTGAGACTATAAGAAAAGTTTCATTTTGTATTACTCCAAACGTTGAGTTATATGTTAACATTAAAAGAGGTCACACTCCCCTTACCTGATGGCGTCCAATGGGATTGACTGGCACAGCGACACCGTGAGAAACCAGCTGTCCGTCTTGTGCCACCACCCATACCACGATGTAAGCAGCCGGTGCCATTTCTGTTGAAGCTGGTATGGAAAAGGTGGTGACCGTCGGCACACTGATGTCTGCAACAACCTGGCGGTCACTGTAAATCACCACACCTTTGGAGATGATCTGGGGAAAACCAATCATCACCAATTCAAATGATCAGTTCTTTTTTTTTTTTTAACATAATTGTCAATGGGATGGGTAACTCAATGGCCTTATCGATGCCAGGCAAGAGGAAACCAGGAAAAAGTGAGGGAAAGGCAAATGATGGGGTTGAGCACCGAAGGAAAAGAAAGAGGCAGAGTGGAGGACTGTCAAATTCAAGGCAAATGGAAAAAAGGACCGGAATGCCAAACTTTGGCAGCAGAGGAAAGAAATGGCTCGTAGCTTTCCGTAAACTTGTCATTTTTTCTAATCACCGGTCTTATTGCAATGTGTAAGTCTTTATCAAATAAAATGTTTTATATATTGATATGGCAGTAAAACTTGTTACAAGCTTTGTCACAGAAGAATAGCTGCTTTCAGTTTCAAAAACTCACATTTTCTGACCGTATCGTGTAATTTCAAAATTAAGAGAAAGTGAAAACAGCAAAAGACGATTATTTTGTTTCTCGGGACTTCATAATTGTAAAAGTTATAAAATATGGTTAGGAAAATAAAATAAATGTTAGCCTTCGTTAACGTAAATGGATTTGCTTTTGTGAAAATTTTTTTTAAGACTTGCAGCAACTAAAGAACGTGATTTGTCTTAAGGCTTACAACACACAAGATGATCTTGATTTGCTTTGAGAACTTGCAACATATTTAGAGAATTAGGTTCGTTTGAACGCCTAAAACATAGCTTGAAAACGTGATCTTCTTCGAGAACTTACAGCATGACTAACATCAAGCTTCCTTTCACTACTCACAACACGACTTAAGAACAAGGTTTTGCGAAACTTAAAACGTAAGCCGAATGGTTTTAAAACAAACGCGATAACTAAGAACTTAATTTGTTGTACATGCAACAAACGAGAAACTTCCTTTACTTTAAGGCTAACGGCAAAACACAGAGCTTGATTTGTTCTATGACTTACGACATAATTGAAGTACTTGATGTAGAAGTTGTTTCTGACGTGAAGTGTAATGAACTGTCCGGGAGAAGCATCTGGGGTGGAAGTTTCGATCAGGAGATGGCGGTCTCTAGGTGAGTGATGGAGGACCCCAATCAGAGTAGTGGATGTCGTGAGTCCACTAGATGTTGTCAGTCTATTTTTCAAAGATTGGCTATTAATTTCTTTATTTTCTTATGATATATATGGTATACAGTACTGCAATACAGCTATATGAATGTAAAATCCTATCAACGAATATATAATCATTAAACTACTCGAACATCATATACCAATATAACAATAAAAACTGAGATCATGACCATTCGGAACATGACAGGCGGGAAACCTTTGGTTCAGCTTCAATAGAGCAAGTCCTATTTTCAACATGAATGAACGAATGACTCCAACACTTGCAAATGTATTCATTTTTCTCTAATATTATTCACTAGAACTAAAATTAATTAAACTGGAAACTTTCCTATGGAAAATTATTCAACCTACTCGACTGCTTTCTCCAAGATTCAATAGACTTACATGGCATCTGCTTTGACGGATTCAGCTTCATCCGGGATGTCAATGGTAACTTCGCCCACACCTCCGGTTTCCATGAGCTTCATTCCATGAACCAAGATTTCTTCCACCTGCCAAAAGATAACGCAGTCATTTGTCTCACAGCACACAACATTTTGTGTTTTCATTCCACAAATTCTGAGACGGTTTTGAGATGAACCAGAATGAGTTGTAAAGCAAGTTTCCACAAAATAAAATGTCTTTATATAAGAAAAGAACAAGAAATAACAAATATAAGGAAATGAACAACCAAGTAAATATTTATAAACAAAACCACCAAAGCAAGTCACAAAAAGAAGTCGTGTCGTCAACAAAGAAGAGTCAGGTCATACGTAGGGTAAACTCACAATCCCTTATGTCAGGTTTGGATATATAATATATATATATTATATATATATATATATATATATATATATTTTAAGACCCATACCCCACATCTTGAATATTAATAATATATATATATTATATATAATATATATATATATATATATATATATATATTCAGACCCATACCCCACGACTTCTTGAATGTATGTTTGCGTATACTTAGACGATAATAATAATTGAAGTAGTTACTGACCTTCGAAGTCTTTCCAGAACTACTAATGACGACCCGTAATTCAGCAAATTCCAGTTCTTCCTCAGACATCGGGTGGTTGTCAGCGTACGTTGCCATCACCTAAAATAACGGAATTGTACAGAGAATGAAACAACATGGAACATTACAAGCCATTCAATCAAACACAGCATACACTTGCAAACATGTGGACACAGGCAAAGTAGTGCTAAATGTAAATACATCCTCAGCAGAAAGTTTGAAAGCACCACCTGAAAGACAGGAATTATTTGTTGCTTCAGACTGAACAAATCTCCGTTGAGATGAAGAAGAGTCCGGAGTTTCTCACCAGACCTCAGATTGCCTTCCACAACTCACCACAGTTATGGGTCGCCTTAAGCCAAGGCTTCAGTTGGCACACAAACGGATTTATCTAAAAATATCACAACCGACCAGAGCAACAGCATCCGCGTCCTTCATAAATGATTATTGATGTTATCAAGGATATTGTGTTAATACAGTCCTCCACGGTATTGACATTTTCCCGTGACGCTGTTGACAGTTACGCTTAACAACACTGATCACTTCACTAAAAAAGGTAATTATGATGTGTAAATATTATGGGATCTAGGTTTGGTTTTAAAATGACCACAAGGATACGTCATAAATGTATGCTCATCTTGAAAATCGGCAATGGATTATATGGATCAACTTTAATATTCATTAAAATTGTAAACAATGCTTCTGCTTAAATAAAATTACTGCTTTTATAAAAGCAAGAACAGTTACACTTTTTGGCATTATACCACCTTAATTCAGCTAAATAAGCATGATACCTATTTAACATTACATAATTTTAATTCACTTATGAAAAAATACCAGTTTGATCTAGCAACAACAATGCTGAAAGATCCATTCCAATGTTGTTCGGTAAAAACCAGTTCCCGACCTACAGTGACGGGGCAGGGAGCAAAACAGACGGCCCAGACTGGTACCTACAGTTTGACGACCTCTGCGTAAGTGTCATGATCAGGGACGTTGCAAAACCCACAAGTAAATACTTGGCAGATACAACCAAACGAACTTTTAGAATAACATGAAATAAGACATGTAATAAGGCATGTGACAGCAAAAGTGACCTTTCCAATTTCCGAGGAAATTCTTTTGTTGTACACTGAGTACAGAGAGCAAACATTATATATATATATATATATATATATATATATATATATATATATATATATATATATATGAAATGTTTGCTCTCTGTACTCAGTATACAACAAAAGAATTTCCTCGGAAATTGGAAAGGTCACTTTTGCTGTCACTTGTCTCCTCATTTCATGCTATTCTAAAAGTTCGTTTGGCTGTATCTGCCAAGTATTTACTTGTGGGTTTTGCAACGTCCACGATCTTGATTCATGAAATATATATATATATATATATATATATATATATATATATATATATATATATTATAATTAAATCCACTGTAGAAAGGTAAGTGAAACTGGGAACTTGGAACAAGTACTTTCGTAGTTTATTTCTACATTCTCAAGTTCCCACTGAATCAAAGAGAGGCTGAGAGACTTATTTCTGCAAAGGGAGGGCGGAGTTACAGTTTGTTAGTCTTGGCAGAATGTTTTTTGAGCAAATAAGACATGGAAAGAGGATCAAGACCTAATCCAGGGTGGCGATTTATCACGGTCTAGGACTAGATCTATCTGGACCGTGCAATTTATATTCCTCGTTGATGTGGTTTCAATAAATATAGACTCCAACAGATTCCTTTTCCTTGGGTCACTGGCCGTGTGGATTATCGATGCATTATTCCAGTTAATGGAACGGCCTGTCTTAAGCCAATGATCCACAGCACCATTATTCGTTGTGCCTCTTGAAATGGCATAGTTGTGTTGTGAGCATCACATTTTAACACCTTTTGAAGTTTGACCGTTATAAATCTTATTACATTCTTTGCAATGAATACTGTACACAATATTGTTTGAATTGAGCGGGCTATTTTTAATTAGTTTATTTCTCAAAATAGTATTATATTTAAATGCTATGTAAAGTTAGTATCAATAGTTTTTTAAATGGATACAGCAGGAATGAGATTAGGATGAAATGGTGCACAGAGAATATTCTTAAATTCTTTGTTAATACTGGTTGGATTGTAATATGTCTTTTTTATTTTATTTTTTACAAAGATAAAAAAATATGGAAGGTAATATAATGAATCTCCTATTTTATAAAAAAAAAATTTAAACTCATCTTTTGGGGGTCGATTGCAATAAACCAACCAAGGGGCTAGTACTAAACACGGCGAAACACATTTGACCCCACAATCCTTGGTGGCTTCCGTATTTGCGGGCCGTTCCTTGTAGTCCGTAGGAAGTTATTATATATATATATATATATATATATATATATATATATATATATATATATATATATATATTATGCTGCAAACAAATTGTTTATCTTTTTCTATTCTTACTTCGCCAACATTTCTTTAGTTAAAATGCAGAAAAATTAGTTGTAAAATTAATGGGATTATTTTCAACGATAAACCCAGTTGATTTCACCATGGTCATAGTTTGACCCTTTTAGAATATTTTTCGCTAGTTTACCATTATCATTATTAGCAGGAGCAGTAACATTCTTGGTAGTAATAGTAGCAACCTATTGCAAGTCGTTGTAGTGTCAGTATATTTTTTATGAATAGTCATTATTATTAAAACGAAAGAAAGATTAAAACGAAAGAAAGAAAGAAACTCAAGGGGTCAACGAAACTTCAAGTTTATCGTCTAATTCCCGTTTTCTAAAACTATTTCAAAAGAAAACGTACACATTTCTCGAGATCCAATACTAACATCAGAAAAACTACGGAAATACCGGTGAAATGCATTAATGTCTGTACGTAACTGTATACTTTACAGTACATGACTGTTACTTCATGTCTCTGAACGGTGAACATAAGGAAAGGAAATTGGTTCTGTTTGATTTAAGGCCTGTAAGATTTACAGTTTCGGCGGCATGAAACCTGACCCAATTGGTACTTGAACTTCTGAAGAACTGAATCTACTCCGAAGGAACTGATAAATTAACTTTGGAGGAAATTTACTCCAGAAGAACTTTTAAATTTATTGCAGGCAACTTCTGAACGGCCCTTCCTTCGACTGGTGCCCTGTGTTCACTAACTAAAAGGCTGCATAGTTAACAGAGAATTAAGAATGTGATGAATTTAGAGAGGGAAGAAAATAAAGTTTCTTCCTTCACCATTGCGTTAATTGCCTTAATATGCTTTCTGTTGTATGGTTATGGAATAAAGAGAAGCTCAGGAACAAAATTGAAATTTATTTTTATAATAATCGTTTTATAAGAAAATAGAAAGTGTAGCGAACTGACAAAATATTCCAATATTAAAAAATTATCTTTGAAACAAAAAACTAAAAGCTTTTGAAGTTAATAAAACTTATACTAACGCTGAATTTCAATGGGACTTCAACAGCAATGAAATGAAGATCCCGCAGTGTCATGCTACTGAAAATTTAATGCTCAAGTTATGTAGTGTCTCCTAATCATGGTATCATAAAAGGCGGGCATACTTAAACACGGTGATTCTTAAACTAGGGGTGCCATAAGCTTCCAAGGGGGCGTGAGCCACTACTGTAGTTACGTATATAACCACGAAATACATAACTTCTTAAAATCGCAAGTATGTACCCCAAAATATCGAAAAGAATGTTATCAGATTTAGTCTGCCAGCCAAGGAATGAAATAATATAAATTCCATTGCAGGCTTGTAACTGGACATTCTTTCCATAGCCATACAAAAGCAAGTGTGTTTGAACTGTCCACGTGAACTCACTTCTACAACAGACTCTGCTCTCAGGCACCCGGCACTGCGGTTTCCTCGTATCCTGAGCACTTTGGGTACATACCTACCTCTACAGTGACTGCAAGTACTGTGCATTTATGTACTTACATGGAATGTGGCCGGCATGCCAGGTCGGAAGATGAAAGGCTGATCGCCCAGGAAAGTGACTTTAGCCTTCTCCTCCACGAGCCTTGCTAAGGCCCAGCCCTCCTCCACTCGCCACCCGAAGTAATCCCCGACGGAGGCCAAAACCCGAACAGTAACGTTGCTGAAATCAGCGCCGGCAGCAGCTTGCACGGCTGCCATAGGCAGCTGGAAGGGGTGGAAACCGTTGAACTGTGGGACGGAAGAACAAACACAATTAATAATGATTCGTTTACTTTGGAAATCCCGGCCAGTGCTGTGAAATGTTTTCTAAAACTGTAAATAATAAGTATTTATGAAAATGTGTCTTTCCATATGATTTATAACAAGTATTATGAAACTGTGTCTTTTTCAAATTATTATAGGTATTTATGAAAATGTGCTTGTAAAAATATAAATTCTACTTACGAAAATGTCTTAGTAAAAATATAAATAATATTTATGAGAATGTCTTTGTAAAAATATAAATAATATTTATGAGAATGTCTTTGTAAAAATATAAATAATATTTATGAGAATGTCTTTGTAAAAATATAAATAATATTTATAAAAAATGTCTTTGTAAAAATATAAATAATATTTATGAGAATATCTTTGTAAAACTATAAATTCTATTTGTGAAAATGTCTTTGTAAAAATATAAATTCTATTTATAAAAATGTCTTTGTAAAAATATAAATAATATTTATGAAAATGTCTTTGTAAAAATAAAAATTCTATTTATGAAAATGTCTTTGTAAAAATATAAATACTATTTATGAAATGTTTGTAAAAATATAAATATTTATAAAAAGGCGTTTTTTTCTAAATGTACATAAGTAGTGTCAATAAACTGAAATGCAATTTACCTAGGTCCCATTAAATCAACTTCTAACTTTATCTCGCATAATAAAATGAAGTAACCACTGTTGGTAAAACGAAGCGTTCTGAAATAGTATTTGCTCTTGCTTTTCACGCAATTCAAAACAAACAGATCTTATAAGTAGAAAAAAAATTTATAATCGCAAAATAGGCCACTAAAATCTTTAATGTGCATCTTCTATTTCACTTTATTTTCCCTTTATTTTTTTCATAGAATTTTTCATGCTATCCTAAGGGAATAGAATACAGGATAGAACTTAGGCCAAAGGCCAAGCGCTGGGGCCTATGAGATCATTCAGCATTGAAACGGGAATTGACCGTAAGAATGTTTGAAACGTGCAACGGAGGTGGGGGGGGGGGGGGGGGAAGCCTCGAGGTTACATTAGGAAACAATTGTTAGAGAGGGTGGAAGGTCACATGGAAGAAAAAGAATATGAATGGAGGTACAGTAAAAAGAATGAAAGAGGTTGGAGCTAGGGGACGGAGGGCTGCTACAACAACCGTCAAGTAAAGCCTACAGTGCAACGCTTGAGGTGCACTGACGGCACTAACCCCCAAAGGGGACTTAACCCGCGGGAGTTTCGACCTTAGCTGTGGCAAACGAACTACAGTGCGACAATGAATTTGATGACTGACTCGTTGCTTTGTATTACTTTGAAGATAATAGTGATTCGCGAATATGACATAACGAAGATGAAAGACATAATTACACTACCAGGAGTTTCCACTGCTTAATTAAACGAACCTGAGGGATGAATTCGTCGTAAGCATCACGGAAGGACTCAGGGACCTCGCCGAATGAATGACTTGCATACTGCAGTTTGAGAGAGCAGTTCCCGACGACATATCGCCAGTTGGTCATGTTGGCAACGACGACACCCTCGATGTATTCGGCCGTTGTCTTGAAGGTTAAGGGCAGACGCACGAACACCTGTGGAAGGTCAACACAACGGAAAATGAATTGTCAAGCGCTAGTACAAAAGGTTAGCGTACATTTGTATTACCATGGTTCTTTTATATATTCCCACACAACTGTGGCTACACACACACACACACACACACAGAGCAGGAAATGTTACAAATGGAAAGATTTTGTTCAGTGACTTGTACCAAAGCAAGAATTTAGTAAGTTTACGTCCTAAGTTTGAATGAAAAATCTTAAATTCAAAGAAAACTGTTGATTAACTTTGAAATTAACACTCGAATAATCCATCTTACAATTACATAAACATACATACATACAGAGGTATATATATACACATATGCACAACACATGACATATATATATATATATATTATATATATATATATATATATATATATATATAAGTAAACAGTATTTCCCTTACCTCAAATCTCGGCCTGAAATAATGCTCCACCTGTATTGGCATATCTTCTACCTGGGATCTGGCACGGACGCGAAGCGTCCAAGTTCCAATCAAGGGGTATTCAGGCAGGTCAAAGTTCAAGTTGATTACACCTGAATAAAGATACAGAATATTTAAATATAAGAAAAGACCTCATCTTCTTTCCGGATTAGTATTTATAGCCCGCTAATATATTCTCTCTATTTAAGCGAAAACACACAAGTCAACCTGAGAGCCAAGTAAATATATCTTCTTTTTTAATGATCCGTTAAATGGAATGGGTATATGACGACGTCGTATATTCACTCTATTTTATGGAAATGATATTCGACCCTTCGTATAGTAGTTAATTGGGTGCTCTGGTTTCTCCAAACTTTTCCTGTAAGAGTAACGTTTCTCAATTAATTCTGAATCTCGAACACGACGTCTTTTATTTCAATACCGCTAGCTCCCTCCTACGCACCAGTTACCAAACCTTTCCATCGGTCTTATGCGCCCTTCTTCGCAATACTGCTATCTAATGACAGAAAGGGAACGAACCAAAGGCAAATCTTCTTGGCAGATTTCTCTGAGATCCAATTTCCATCACCCATATTCTGACTGGGTTCTCTTGCCTCCCTTCCTACTTTCCCTCGCTCGCCAGGCATGCATCATTGACCCCTAAACCGCTTAGTTACGAGGAGTTACAAGGATTAGGATGTCTCAAAGACTTGTTAATCCATTCAAGAAGACATCGTGTGCTCACTTACCTCTAAGAGCAGGTTTTACTATTCATTCACATCGTCCTCATGATTTTGTCTAGATTTTTTTTAAAACTCTTCCACACTGTTGCTGTTTACAACTTCTGGTGGCAGTTTATTCCACGTGTCACATATCTTGCATGTAAAGAAGTTCCCACAGTGGGATGTGTTGTATCTCTTCAGTTCTAGTTTCCATCCATTATTTCTTGTCTGGTTTTCTTTTAACGTCGATGAACATTTCTCTTTCCTCCGCCGCGCACTATGAGATACCTATTCCCGCTGGAGTTTATCTTTTTATTTAATTTTTATGATCTATTTTTAAGTTTAGTGCTCTCAACAAACGTCCGTACAACTCGTTCTCCATTCTTCGTTCCCCGTAGTGGGGTACTGCCGTCCGGGCACCTTAATTGGTGCGCTGTGGGCATTACTAGAGGAGGTTCTTTGCAGCTTCCCTTCTGCCCCTATAACCTTTTTAACCATTTTCTTTGCCTCTGTTCCCACGTCCTTTCTACGTTTAAAACATCGATCCCTTTTCATTTTATCAGTCCTCTGGCTTTTTGTATTCTAATAATTTACATACATCATAATTTATTTATTCATTAATTTGATCATTTATGATTTTCTGATAACTGATCTCTTTTTCTATTTCCCATGACCTTCTTTTTCTTTCTTTCGAATGAACATCACATTCTTTGGAAGCTTGAATTTCAAGTCAATGGCCCCTATGAAAAGCCTTCGTCTTCTGAATGATAATAAATGCAGATTTAAGAGGAGCAAGATAAACCTGGCGCAGTCGATGAACTATTGAATTACACGAGAAGATGAAAGCCGTGTACTGAAATATTCAGAGGTTAACTAAGCGGCCACGTTGCAGTGATAATGGTAATATAATATCTACTTTCATTTTCTTGCCTAACATAGGTAAGTGAAAAACCAAAGGGAGAGAAATGTATTATCTGATAAATAGAGAATATTTTCCGCTTTTTAATGTTTCCGTTTTGCCATTTAGTTCAAAAAAGGAAGCGTTGCAAAGTGTATAAAATAAATTTAAATGTATTTTTCGGCAAATTTAGCAAAAAAAATTATAACCTTGATAAGTACAAAAAATATGTAAATTGAATGATTTATAAACCCTAGTTAAAACTTTAAGTTCCAGTGTTTCCATTACCATTCTGATAAGAAAAGGATTAAGTAACTAGTTAAAACTTCAACTTCTAGATATAAAATTAAAACTCTGACTAGGAAAGGAATAAATAAACCCTAGTTAAACCTTTAACTTCCAATTTTTCAATTAGAACTCTAACAAGAAAAGGATTAAATAACTAGTTAAACCTTTAACTTCAAGATATAAAACCAAACTCTGACATGGAAAGGATTAAATAAACACTAGCTACAACTTTAACTTCCAGTTTTTCAATGAGAACGCCAACAATGAAAGAATCAAACAAACCCTAGTTAAACCTTTAACTTCCAGTTATATAAAATCAAAACCCTGACGTGGAAAGGATTAAATAAACACTAGTTCAAACTTCAACTACCAGTTTTCAATTACAACTCTAACAAGGATTGAATTAAACAAACAGACAGTTCATAAAAAGCCAAGCAAATAAGCACACAAATAAAAACGCTCGAAAAACAAAATGCGACATAATTGTTCATAAACTCACCGTGACCTGTTTGATGGGACGGCCAGCGCCTCATTTTACGGCCCCGGGGATCCTGTTCGGAGGAGAAAAACCAAGATTAGTCCCACTCAGTTTGAATAAATTGAGGAAGGAGAAGAAGAATATTTCTAAATGATCAATCTTTCTAATCTATTACTCTTCTCCTTACTACGACCTTCAATGCAAAATTTAAAAGAAGAAGAATTCTTCCTGGAGTTTCTCTTGCTTTCGCTATTTTCACCCTGAATGTATATAACTCTTAATAGAGAGATCATATGAACGACACACGATCAGGACTGAGTTGGTCGGATTCCCCTTCGAAGGAATCGGTAACCCGACGAAGGTATCATGTTCAGTTCACCGAAGTGTGTCAAACTCGAGGATATAATAACCATGTTGTAAAGTGGTATCTTGTCATTTTTATATACAGATTCTCTCTTTTATTCACTTAATACTTTCAAGGACTACCTCTTACACAGTTTCCGATTTTACATTTGGAATTTTATAAAAAGCAAGAAGTAGAATCTGCCTAATTACCAAGGTATGCTGTTCTTCCGCTTACATCAAAAGTAAATCAAAATATGCGCACATTAATAATCAGGGAACGCTTTCCAAGGACGACAAAGAGCGCGCCACACAACAGTGGTATTGTAAAAGTCGAGGAAAATGTCACTATGTTTCGTGTTCCTGGATTGCTCTCATTCAACTTACTTAGTAGTCGATCCATGAGGGTTTCCATTAAAGTATGAATACGCGGGGACGTGGTGCAGACGAAAAGAATGTATAGTAGTTGACCTTTTGAAAAAGAGAAGGGTAGATGTTTAGGTAAACCTCATTTACCAAAACATCTACTAGATCTTCCTCTTTCAACAGTCCAACTTTTAATAAATTTCTACTCTTCTGCACCACGTCCCGTACACTCAAAACTCACTCACACAATATATATACGTGTATATATAAATACATAAACACACACACATATATATTTTTTTCACTATCCACAAGCAGTATTGTATCTTTCTCTGTCTCACTAATTATTTATTTATATATATATATATATATATATATATATATATATAATATATATATATATATTATATATTATATATATAAAGAGACAGAGAGAGAGATACAATACTGCTTGTGGATAGTGAAAAAATACTGCAGCAAATAGTGAAGGACTCAAACAGCGTTTGCATGACGAGAAAGTGGAGAGTAAATGGGAGCAAGAGTAAGATTTTAAGGGTAAACAGAAGCCAGGAAGATGGGGTAATGGATGTTAATATGATGGTGGAAGATACTACTGAATATGGAAAGATGCGGGAAGAGGCCTGGCATGTTTATGGAAACCTACGTCGGACTGCGTAAAGGGTTTGCTGACAAAAATCTCTTTTACGGATGCGAAAAGTGGACGTTCATCGTAAATGAAAAATGACAGGCTGAAGCTATTGACATGTATCGCTTACAAAGTATATGTTCCAGGTAGTGTATATCCCCCCAACCCACCCCCACCCCACAAAAAAATTTAAAGAACAACAAAAGAAATTGCAAATGAAGAGAGGATGGATAAGGGTGTTTTGAAACGGTTTCGTCATGTGGAAGGAACGGAGGACGATAGAGTGGTGAAAATAGTGCATAAATTGTATCAGGAAGCGAAAAGGAGAGAGAGAGAGTACCTTGTACTACAGCATAATCTGTACAGGTGGAAGAAAATCAAGGCCCTTAACAGGTGAGATCTGTGGAGGTAAATGGAATGGCTTAATTTATGAAATGTTTCGCACATGGGTCAAGTAAGTTACTCCATCATAAATTTACTCTGCGTTGCCTGTGTATTTGTAAGAAAATGTAAAATATATAAAGCAACCACTGCATCAGTGAAGATATTAACTAAATAGAAAGTTTGAAATTGCAGCCTAAACCGACGTGGAAAAAGCTAACATGACAATGATAGCCGTGACCTATAAGGAATGATGTTCAATTTATACTAGGCATTTTCTTCTACTTATTTGCTTTCAGATTAGAAACGTGTCGAGCGAAGCTTTTACATTTTGCTAAATGAATTTTGAATTGATCTTTAATCGTTTTGGTAATAAAAGGAAGAATGATTTGAAGAGCTATACAGTGAGGCAATTATGGTAATTTCCTGTATTTACAAATCTGTTTCTTATAGGGTGTTCATTAACGAATGCTGAAATTGCCTTTTCACACATAGGCAGGAAGTATGCGGTTTGTATATTAATGACCACGCAAATCTCTCTCTCTCTCTCTCTCTCTCTCTCTATAAATATATGTATATATATATAATATATATATATATATATATATATATATATATAGACACATACATACATATACACACACATATTATATATATATATATATATATATATTATATATATATATTGTGTGTTTGAGTGTGCTTGCACGCAAGCGTTATGTGTGTGTGGGTGTTCAAGGTCTTTTCCCAAACTATCATTTTCCCTAATACATAATATTTGGGTGGTTCTTGTACCTGTCCAATAATTCTAACGTGTCTTTACATTTGCAATTATGAGCGTGAATTGAACTTTTTTGTCTATTGAGGACATACTAGTTACACGTCAGCTGGACATCCGTTTTAAATTAAATATTTCTTTCAGTTTCTATTATACGTCTACCTTGATTAGTTTATGATTTTGTTTATACCTGGGCAGTAACGTTCCACCAACAATAGTGTGTAGCACAAAGATATTGCAGATGTGGTGCAGTATTCACTTTTCTCTCTCTCTCTCTCTCTCTCTCTCTCTCTCTCTCTCTCTCTCTCTCTCTCTCTCTCTCTCAATTTTAGTATATTACCTACTACTGGACGTGCAGCCCTTCTCTTCAGATACCTAACCTACGTGCAAAAAACAACCCAACATTAGTTTTTCCCCCTTTAAGTCAGTCTGGATAGCTTACTTTAAACGCTAAAAACAAATTTAAATAACTTCAGATGAGCTGGAATGGCAATCACTCCCTTTCTTAGTCTACAGAAATTTCGTCATTTGAGCTTATTCTTACGACTGCGAGTGTCACTGGAACAGGACGCCTCTTAAGGGTTTTTGTTTGTTTGTTTGTCTGGTGTTTTGACGTTGCATGGAACCAGTGGTTATTCAGCAACGGGACCAACGGCTTTGCGTGACTTCCGAACCACGTCAACAGTGAACTAATATCACCAGAAATCCACATCTCTCACTCCTCATTGGAATGGCCGAGAATCGAACCCGCGACCACCGAGGTGAGAAGCAAACACCAAACCAACCACGCCACTGAGGCGCTTAGCCTCTTAAGGGGCCAAAGGATGAAGCTTTCCAGCTGTTTCTTTTAAACTACGTAGGTCTTAATTTTTGATGAGTCTGCGCTTTTATACGTCGCAAAATAGAAACAAGTGAACTTCGGCGTAATCGAGTTTTCTGTATAGCGTTTAATCAAGGCCACCGAAAATAGATCTATCTTTCGGTAGTCTCGGCATAATGCTGTATAAGCCGCGGCCGATGAAACTTTAACCACGGCCGGCTGGTGGCCCATCCTAGCTAGACACACGATTATAGCTAACTTTAATCTTAAATAAAACAAAAACTACTGAGGCTACAAAACTGTAATTTGGTATGTGTGATGATTGGGACATGGATGATCAAAATACCAATTTGCAGCCCTCTATCCTCAGTAGTTTTCAAGATCTGACGGCGGACCGAAAACTAAAAAGAAGTTGCTCATTCGCTGCATCCAATTTTCATGTACACTTGTGGTTTGAATCTTTGGTACCAGGAAAGAGTAAGTTTCTGGCCCTCCCAAAAACGCGAAAACATAATCTATAATCGAGCCTTTACAAACTTGCGAGTTATTTCTTGCGCAGCTTCTATTACGTACATCTTACCAGTGTCTCTTTTCAGCTAATCTTCTAATCCGAAATTTTTCGTCGATCGTTTGTCTTGATTTTGTATCACACTCTCCAACATGAATATATATATATATATATATATATATATATATATATATATTATATATATATATATATATATATCAAAAAGATGCTGCCTGGTCATGGCAGTTCAGAGAATGGCCACGCAAGGTTGCAAAGCTTTCTTCAGTAATCCCAGGTAAGCGAAGGATGTGTGTGAGGTATGTTGCACATAAATATTTGGACTAAATAGCTGACTGTCGACGAAAAAGGATGAGAGAGAGAGAGAGGAGAGAGAGAGAGAGAGAGAGAGAGAGAGAGAGACTACTAACTATTTAATAGGACTTTTACCTGTACTCTTGTTTTATGCATATGTAACCCATAACTTTGAAGGATTTCATGTTTATTCACCATTAAGTCGAAAATGGATAATCAATGGCATTTATCGACCAAAAGCGTAAGAAAAGGTTTCGAGAAGGAAATTGTGAAAACTTGAAGAATTACCTCTCTATTGACAGCAGAAAGGCGAGCGAATATTTCAGTCTTCACAAAGCAGTTGCCACTGAGCCACCTGAGATGAGAAAGGGGCGTGGTTCCTTACTCGGTATGGCAGTGATTGCATCACTTCCCGCAGATCCATATATATGGGAGACAAAAGCTCTTTAAGGTAACACTACGGCCAAATTTTTGAACGCGCAATCGAGATTTCTGTAGAGCATACAATCCTGTATGAATTTCTCAGCAGCGACCCTTGAAACTTTCAGCCACGGCACGCTGGTGGCCTGTGTTTTCGGCGCACGATCATGGGTAACTTTAACTTTAAATAAAATCAAAACTACTGAGGCTAGAATGCTGCGATTTGGTACGTTTGATGATTGGAGGGTGAATGATCAACACACCAATTTGCCGCCCTCTAGCCTCCGTAGCTTTCAAGATTTGAGGGCGGACAGACAAATAGCCACCTCATTACTGTTCTCTCACAGAAAACTCAAAATGAAGCATAAAGAAGGAGCAAGCTAACCATATTATAGCTAAGACGAGCGGGTCACGAGGTACCTTTATCAGGGAAGAAGAAGAAATGAAACAAATCCGCGGACGTTGCAAAGGCAAAACTTGCATGAAAACATGAATTGTCGACGGGAGAACAATGTTTACAATGCAGGGCGCGCGGTTCCACACCGTTCAGCAGCGCCCTTTCCCATTACCTGCGTATCGATGTGGGTTTTCGTTCGCAGTTTTGGGAGTGTGGGTCAGATGCTCTGCGCGTAGGAACCTACCTCTCCCTCTTATGCATCCGCACATACAAACGGTCTCTACTCAACTGACTAACTTAGCATGAAGTGGACAATTGCATTCGTGCGAGCATACAAACACTTACAGAACAATCATATATATATGATTGTGAATATTCACATACATACTTATATTTTGAAACAAATAAATAAAAAATAATAAGTATATCAAATCGATAAAAACAACGTTCACTACCAACTGACAAACCCCCATGATGTGCATCTGTTGATATTTCTCATGAAGTGAGGCTTGGTACATTTGTTTATTTTCAATGTAAACGGCGCTTCTTTCTTCTTTGCACACCTGCGGAGTTTCACTCACGCTCAGCTTTTTACCACTAAATAGTACCTCCCCATTTCCCACCTTCTCAACGCTTGTGATTCCTCATATGATAAGCAAATAAATATGATCTACAGATTAAAACTTTTTTTATTTCGTTCACATTTAATTCCAGCCCCTTCCCCCCACCCCCAAACCCCACATCCAGCTACCTTCCTTGCTTCATCTATTCTGTGACTCCCTTCTCTCATTCCACCAATTCCATTGAATTGAATTGCATATAGAATTCAGGCCAAAGGCCAAGCACTGTGACCTATGAGGCAATTCAGCGCTGAAACGGAAATTGATAGTCAAAAGGGTTGAAAGGTTTAACAAAAAGGAAAACATCAAAGCTACTAAGAATCAATTGTTAGGAGAGGGTGGAAAGTGAGATGGAAGAAAGAGAATATAAAGGCAGCAAGTCTGTTACTAAATACTTAAAGGAGTCAACTACATATGTTCTACCACCATTAATTTCAAATTTTATTTTTCCACCTTCCAGGTTTCCGTGTACCCTCATCATCTTACTTTGTCAATTTACGATCTACCTTTTTCTTCCGTCTCTCTTCAATAAGCACTACCATTACTGTATCATATACAAATATTAGACATTTCACTACTCTCGTGAGCCATTTCATGCCAGAGAAAATGGTTTATATATATATATATATATATATATATATATATATATATATATATATATATATATATATATATATATGTATGTACGTACGTACACAAACAAACACGGACATGTATATGTATGTGTGTGTGTGTGTGTGTAGAGAGAGAGAGAGAGAGAGAGAGAGAGAGAGAGAGAGAGAGAGAGAGAGAGAATGTGTTTGGGTGTCTGAAAAAAGGAAAACCAGTTCTCATAATTACAAGTAAAACACTCACGGTAACACCCTATACAATATGCGTATATAGTCTTACACTGGACGAATACACTGGTGGAGAGTGACAGGTGTTAATGCCGCAATAACCGAGGCTTCTGCTGTGCTCTTATCTAGTAGGTACGGGATGTTTTGCTTTCAAAGCTCTGGGCGGCGGCCACAGAGCCATTGTTGCCAAATCTTGCTCTGCGCTACATCCTCTGCAGTACGAATCGCCGTACAGGTCTATATCTCGCTCTTCCTGTTGTATGGGAAGCCTCTTCCGGGACAACTTTAAATAAATCACATCAAGAGGAATAGCGTCCAACAGGGTATGCTACATTAAAGGCTTTCATTTATACTTTACGGTAGCCTTTATGTAGCCTTTATAAGGCGTTTTCTGTTTCCATTTGAATGTTTTCAGTCTGCCGTTTTCTATAGATCTCTGATTAACACAGGAATTGAATAGATTGAAACAAAATATAATTACAGAGCCTTATTTATATATATATATATATATATATATATATATATATATATATATATATATATATATAACATATATACATATATATGTATATATATGTATATACTATATATATATATTATATTTTATAATATATATATATATATATATATATATATCATATATATATATATATATATATATATATCTATATATATATATATATAATATATATAGCTATAGTATATATATTATATCGACTTTTTAATGAAATGAACAACTCTCCAGCACTGAAGTATGAGAAAGTATTGGAATCCCCTTGCCACGCTGCAACCTACTAATATGCAGATAGCGAAAAAGACCAGAATGAGATACACAGGGACATGTGAAGATAATTCAAGCAGGCCTGCCATTAAGCGTGGAGAATTATAGTTTTTGAGAAGAGGAAAGAAAAGTGCCATCATTTTCTCTCAAACCAATTTTCTTTTATCCATTACTTCGATTTCTGCATTCTGGGCTCTCCGCTTCTTTGATCTTGATAAATAGCTTTCTGTAATTCTTCGTAATCATCCTTATCAAAAGTATTCTGCCCTGAGGTTTGTTACTGCCATTGTGTACTTCATTCCTTTTTTTGTTTTGTTTTTTGAGCTCTTCTTCTTTACCCTTTTTTCGATTCAGCTCCTGAAGCATCTCAATGATCTTCTTCCTTTGTTTCCAAAACTTCTTTAGTCGCATGTTCTTTGTTCAGTAAGGCAAGGTCAGCTGAGGTCTTCATTATCTTTGTTGCCTCCACTAATCTTCTCTCACACCTCAGTCCTCCAGAGCACGACCTCCTTTTCCATCTGAGTCACAACATTTCACTTATTCTGTTTTCCTTCAACAAATGTTTGTATGCCTCTGATAACACAATGCTACCATTTTTAATCGACATTATTCCGATTCATACAAGCAACATTCAAAGACAGTTCTGAGTATCGTAAACTGAGGTTCTCCCTGTCAAAAATATCATTGATTCCTTTCTGTCTTTAGAGTGACTCTGTCATTAGTTTTTCATGCTTTATGGAAATGTAAAAAAAACTATATGCTCAACAATACTGGTCAGTTATTCTGTACAAAACGTAATTGATAAGCTAACTGGTCTTCAGTGGATACCAGTTACATATATTATTCAAGGTGTCATGTTTTTGACGCTGCGTCTTTCGAATATCTGATATTGTTGGTCTATGCGCCTAAGACCATTTCTCATCACACTAACATCTACCAAATTTACGGCTCTCTTCGTTCATAAATACCAAAAATCACACACAACTCTTTAGTAGTTTATACACGAAACAAGAGGCAGTGTCGACATAAAGCTACCGTAGCATAGCACTGTTTGAATTTCTCTAGGACGTTCAAACTATACCCTGTTTTTTTTTCATATGTCCATCCGCCTGTGGTGTTTTTGTATGGTAACACTGCGTCCCGGGCTTTAGATATTTACGCTAATTGTAAGTTTTAGGTAAATAAAAGGATATTGGGTGTTCATTTGTAACTGAAAAGTGTTTTAATAATTTACTGTATGCGAATTACACCGTTAATATTCGAAATAGGATATTATTATAATCGTTGAATGTCAGCTGAATGTAACTATCTAAAGACCGGGACGCAGTGTTACCATACAAAAACACCGCAGGCGGATGGACAGATAAAAAAAAACAGAGTATATATCGTATCAACAAACATAATAGTTCGAAAATGAGCACATGCCTTCTCTAACGCATCACTGAGACGTCCAGTTTTTTCTTGTCTAGCCTTAAGTCCTTAGTTTCTGGCAAAATTCTGTCGAGGCGAATTCATCAGCAAACGTACACGGTCTAGACTCTAGAGCATGCGTGCAATCGATGAGGATTCTTACAATATTACAAGTTTAGGCTGCGTCAACGGTCACATATTTTTGTTTCATAGGATCCTGCTGCCAAGCTTTTCACCAAGTAGCCAGTATTGGTGGGAAATCTTAGCCGCTAATGTTTGCGCAGCATAATGAAGTTAAGACCACTGCAAAATTACTGGCGGAACTACCATTATTAGTACAAGATTAAAAGATTAAAACGCTGAACTGAATTCGAGTTTTGGTGATCATAATTGACATCATTATCATATGAGATGATAATGATACCAAACGGTGCAATGCTAGATTTGAATTTCATAACTTCCTATATTTTTACAATGTTGTACGATAACTACTATCAACATTTTCCGAGTCATCACACGTAACACAATCCGCTCAACCAAGGTTACGCTGCCAGTTTCTTTCGAACAAAAAAGAAATGAAGCCAACGAGACGAAGAAAATAACGCAACAAGCTTTGAAATGACCAAAATGAACGGTTATCAGATGAATCGGAGGCTTTTCATTTTTATTGTTAGATTGAAACTATTTCAGGGCTAATCTGACTCACATCGTTCCACGTAATTAACAGTCATTTTTTGCGCAATATGTTTTAAGAAAACGAATCAAGGACAGCCCAGGGTAAAGACGGGGACGTCTTGATTCATCTCCGTCAACTCACATTACCTGCAAGACGAGACTATCTAGACCGAAGTCCCCAGGGCTTCAGAGAGAGAAAGAGAGAGAGATAAAAACTCTTCATGGAACCAGTTTTCTCTTCTGGTTTGAGGTCGTGAGAAAGAATTGACAATGTAAGTACAATTTTGTCTTCTTCTGTTTTGAATAACATATTTTCCTATTGGACGGTAATACCCGGAATCGATTAAACTTATTAGGAAAATGTGTAACATCCAGAATCAAGTAAAAATTGTTAGAAAAATGTGTAACATCCAGAATAAGTTAAAATTGTTAGAAAAATTTGAAACATTCAGAATTAATTAAAAATTGTTAGAAAAATGTGAAAAATCCAGAATCAAGTAAAAATTGTTTAAAAAAATCTGTAACATCCGGAATCAAGTAGAAATTGTTAGAAACATGTGTAACATCCAGAATCAAGAAGAAATTGTTAGGAAAATGTGTAACATCCGGACTCAAGTAGAAATTTTAGAAAAATGTGTAACATCCAGAATGAAGTAAAAATTTTTAGGAACATCTGTAACATCCGGAATCTTGTAAAAATTAAAAAAAAAAAAAATCTGTAATATCCATAATGAAGTACAAATTGTTAGAAAAATGTGTAATATCCGGAATCAACAAGAAATTATTAGGAAAATGTGTAACATCCGGACTCAAGTAGAAATTTTAGAAAAATGTGTAACATCCAGAATGAAGTAAAAATTGTTAGAAAAATCTGTAACATCCGGAATCTAGTAAAAATTTAAAAAAAATCTGTAATATCCATAATGAAGTACAAATTGTTAGAAAAATGTGTAATATCCGGAATCAACAAGAAATTATTAGGAAAATGTGTAACATCCGGAATCAAGTGCATATTGTTAGGAAAATGTGTAACATCCAGAATCAAGTAAAAATTGTTAGAAAAATGTGTAATATCTGGAATCAACAAGAAATTGTTAGGAAAATGTGTAACATCCGGAATCAAGTACATATTGTAAGGAAAATGTGTAACATCCAGAATCAAGTAAAAATTGTTAGAAAAATGTGTAATATCCGGAATCAACAAGAAAATGTTAGGAAAATGTGTAACATCTGGAATAAAGTAAAAATTGTTAGGAAAATGCGTAATATCCTGAATCAAGTAAATTATTAGAAAAATGTGTAACATCCTGAAGTAAGAGGAAATTATTAGAAAAATGTGTAATATCCGAAATCAAGTACAAATTGTTAGGAAAATGTGTACATCAAGAATCAAGCGAATTTTTTAAAAGAAAAAGTGTATCCTCAGGAATCAAGTCCCTTACGCTCTTTTATGATACGTAAATTTTTCATCAATTTACAGATTTAACTTTTTTTCTTGTTTTTTTTTTTCGTGAGGATGGGGATCAGTGTTTTGAGGTGATAATCCATCTCCCATTATGGCGCAACAGGTAATGCAAGTTGGAGGACGAAACACAGATACATATCTCTCTTCCCCTCATTTTTGTC